>NW_019396642.1:55041-190203 GCF_000591075.1 Eurytemora carolleeae | reverse complement strand
ATTTTTTTTCAAACTTTTTTTAGGTCTTTATTCAAGAGCAGAACAGTACAAACAATTCTTATTCTGCTGGTTGCAGTTATGACAATATCCTTAGTTGGTAAATTCATATTACTATAGCTTGGGAAACCAGCTTTGTCCGGAAATTTAAAATATTTATGAGATGTCCTAATAACTTGAGCGGTATAAAATAAACACAAATAATTACCCACTCTCTCTTTTTACATTGCAAAATTTCAAGACTCAATGTCGATCATGGAATTAAAGGTATTATTTTTTTGATCCCGCGATCTTTAAGATCTTTTACAAATAGTTTTGTTCACCCATATCAAAAAGAAACTTTGGATGTGTTGAAGCCAGCTAGCGATCTAAAAAGGTCTAAAAAGGTCTAAAAAGGTCTAAAAAGGTCTAAATATGATTTAGTAATTCTCCCAAAACACCTGGGCTCACTCACCTAAATACTTTGGCTTCATTAAATTCATTATTTTTGTCGAGAAATATTCAAAATATCAGGTATTTTACACTTTACTTAAAAACATTTCAGAGGATGTTGATTTATATATTACTTTCAACAATTAAAAATATTGATAATTGCGTTTAATCTGTGTTTTTTTTTTAATTTGGCTATTTTTTACAAAATATATAATTATTTTCAGCAATGGCGTCCGTGTATATAGCATGGTATGTGCAGCATGGTCGTGATACTCCCTCTATTGACAACAAATTCAACAACACTGATATCATTAACAGACGTGTAACCAGCCCTGTACCTGGTCCTGGTCTGATGACCACTAGATCACCAGATCTGGTGACTACCAGGTTCCCACTCATCACCACGAAGTTACCCTCCAGAAGACTAAGCACTAAATCTGGGTTCTCTGGGACTAGAATTCCACTGCGGAGATACCGGCTAGATGTTCTCCTAGATCCCCCACCTATTGGAGTTCCTCAAGGATGTTCAGGTCACCTTTTTTAATTAGTTACAAATAGTAATTCTTCTTCAGTTGGTTCTATCTGGGCCGTTTTTTATAGGCATAGTGTGAGAAAACAAATGTTTTTGTTTTTTTACTCTATATATTTGCTTACTTACACTATGTCAAATTTTGACCATGACAGAAGATTTATGCATAAAATGGAAAAACGATGCATTAAACGAACTTGTTGTAACGATCGTTTTCGGATCGTTTTTCCTTTTGTTATATTTTAGGTTAAAGATATTGCAAATTTTAATAAAATCAACTTTAACGTATAATACAGTTTTGAAATCTTGGAAGTGTAATTATTATTAAGACTGATTAACAATATTAGTGTCAATATGAGATTGAAAAATATAATTAACAGGAGGGGGGGGGGGAGTTACAAGTACAAGTACTACTTCTACGCGCAGATTTAAAGGGACTGTAAAAGAAAAATGAAAGGGGGAATAGGCTAAAAGCAAATTACTTTAGCTCTCGATCGCGACCCATGAAAGTTTTATCTGATGTTCATGTCTCGAGAAATTGATATAAAACTGTGTTAAAATTATACGAAAGTTCATATATGTAAAATTTAGAAAATCTCAAACTTAAATCACGTGACCAGAACTATCACCAATGGCAGAGCAGTAGACTGGTCACGTGTCTACGCCTGTATCACGTGACCACTTTATTGCACCGCCATTGGTGGAATTTCTGGTCAAGCAATACGACGTATAAATAATATTATGAATTAAATCTATAAAAAATAGAAATAACAAATATAAAATTAGAATTGGAGTAAACCTAAGTTACTTAGCTTTCTCTGGGATATCATCGTTTTCAGATTGGTTGCATATTTACTGAATTTGATCTTTTTAAACCCACTACTTTTATGCAAAATTGTATATATATTAATTTTCGTATAAATTTGACAAAGTTGTAAATCAGTTTCTCGTGATAGGAACATCTGATATAACTTTCATGGGTCGCGATCGAGAGCTAAAGTGATTAGCTTTCAGCCTATACCCCCTTTCATTTTTCCTTTACAGTCCCTTTAACAGCTTGGTTCTTTTTCAGCAAGCCGTGACTTTCTTTCACAATTTGACTTCCAAAACATAAATGTTTCGCAATAGAATTTTAATTGAAGAAACCTAATGAATCTCGCACTGGTTAGTCCAAGGTGTCTCGCTGTTATAAAATGCCCCCCACCCGTATTGCATTTTAAAACTATTTGTATTTATGTTAAATTTTTTTCAGAGTTCAATGCGTGTGAATCTTTTTGTGATGATAGTTGGTATACAGAGAATAGATCTGCTGGCAGTTCTGCTAACCTTACTAGAGATATGTATAAGACTGTCATTCCAGAGGAACCCGATAAACCAGTTGTAAGCATACCTGCTGAAAAAATTGTGAATGATTCCGGTCTTAATTTGGAACAAGATTTAAAAAGAAGGCACAGAGAAAACCTGCCTGATAGTAGAGCAGTCGGCCTCAGTGCAATCATTAATCATTTAAGTAACTTCAGTAGTGAAATAGTTCAAGCTCTAAAACCCATAAGTCGCCAGGGGTTAGACGATCTTGAAAATATTGGAAGTGAAATTAGTGAGGCTCTAAAAAAAGACCTGGGCCAAGATGGCCAGGGATCGTATAATGATTTTAGCCTTAATGTTCAAGACATATTGAGACAGAATATCTCTTATGATCCACGCAAAGCAGTTGATATTAATACAGACTCTAGAAACCAAGGTTTTGAAGATACAACTATTGATGAAAATGATAAAACTGATGCTCCACTACCAAGTGACGACGGAGAACAAGATCAGAAAATCATAGCAAGTGATGATGCTGTGGATAATGACAAACAGCAGTCTGAACCACAACAGGCAATCAATAAACAAACAACAATCATAGAAGAAGAAGAGTGGATCGAGCAGAAAAATACGAAAAATTTTCATGAAAATTCTGCAATACTGACACTGGAGCAAGACGACATTTTTCCACTGGATGGTACTGATTCAAACACCATTTATAGGCCCGGTAAGTTGATGTTTAATGTAAAACAAGAAACTTAGTAAAAAAAAGGATTCCATTAACCCTAAAATTCAACTAAACTTTATTTTATAGAGGGTAGTCGAGCTAATGACGTTAGATCCATTGAGGAGGCCAAACTGCAAGTAAGTTTGAACCTACAAATCGATCTAAAAACTTAAACCATTAAATGTAACAATATTTAACATTTCATTTGATTTTAATAAAAAATGTGATTTCAGGAGGGAGAATTTTCCTCTAAAAAAGAGGATATTATCACAAAGGAGAAAGATCCAGAAGCAAGTGCAGTTCCTTCTTATGAATCAGTTGAGAACAAAAAAGAAAAAGACCATGATGAAATTCCACCAACCTCTGATCGCCTGAAAAACTATCAAGAAGTTTACCCATACAAGGAAGAAAAGCTGTATTCAGACGGATCTCTTAATCAAGATGAAATACCAGACAGTTATGATGCAGACAAAAGAGATCTGGGTGCGACAGAAATTCTTGAAGATTTAAGTGAAGCCATAATTCCTCCAGAAAAGGTTGATGAATTGGTAAAAACTGTTGATTATGAAATTTTAAAAACAAAATCTGAAGAAAAAATTGAGAACCAAGAAGAAATGCTTTCCCCTCAAGTTGACAATACATATGATGAGCTCTACAAGGACAAGTTTGCTAATGAAAATCAGGATGAAATCAGCAAGAGTGCAGAGGAAAGTTCAAACAAACTTAAAGACCAAAACTCGTTTTACAAGATTCCTTATAGTCAAGAAGATGGAAATGAAAATCAGGATCTGACACAAGATCAGGAAGATACCAAAGCTAATGATGATATAAATGTCACCAAGTCAAGTAATTTAACATCCAATGACGAACAGGAAGATTCCTTTGACAAAAGCTCTAAGAATGATGAAGTTAAGGGATCTATTGAAACTCCAGTAGAGGCATATATAGACTCAGAGAAGAAATTTAACAATGTTTTTCCGAACCCAATTTCAGAAATTAGTTACACTGAGAAATATAACATTGACGACACTTATCAAACCCACAAGGACACCGGTATAAATCCGGATGATGTCAAGGTTTCAGAACAACTTTCAGAAATCACTTATAATGAAAGAAAGACGGATTTTAAAAATATTGTCGAGAACAATTCAGAACAGATTGAGATAATTTTACTTCCAGAAAATGATGCTCATGAAGTTGTTTATAAAGACGTTAATGAGCCAACAAATTGGGGCAATCAGGATGTTATCATCACTGAAAATGATACAAAAAAAGATTCTAACAACATCTTTGGAGAAAAAGATGAAAAACCTGGAAGTGATGTGGACAGCCTAAACATTTCTGAAAACGCTTTTAACTCTTCAATTTATGAAAATAAAACTATTGAAATCACAGATGATGAAATTGACACTCATGCAAGAACAGCAGAAGAAGTGTTGAACTTTGATGATCAGCTGGATGCCATTCAAAGTCAGATTTTAAAAGAAGAATACAAAGAACAAGATGAAAACTCTGCCCAAGATCAGACTATATTCTCAGATGAGGAGACTAAAATTATTGATAAATTTCAGAGCTATCCAGAAGAAAGCAATAGTCCTCTTGGCCCAAGTGAGCCTTTGATTGAACTTGATAATACAAATATGGAGAAGTACCTGAATCTTGTTAATAAGGAAACTGAGAATCAAAATGATACTGCTAATGTTATGAAAGATAAGATTTTAGAAGATTCTCTGTTGAGTAATCAAACCTTTAACACGGCACATGGGGAACATCTTGCCCAAGTAGACAATGTTCAGATCCTGAATGAAATTCAGGTATCAGATTTGCCTAAAACAGTATCATCAAACTCAGATTCTACTCCCTTCAAAGAGTTGATTAACAAGTCAGAAGTCGATGAAATCTCAAATACAGATAACCTGAAAGAAATCATTGATGATAACATTGAACTGAATTCAATTCCTAAAGAGAAGGTAAAAGATATTGAAATAGCATTAAAACATGATGGAATTGGGGATATTATGGAAGACCAAGGAAAAATATTAAACAATGATCAAACCAACATTGACGATGGTGCATCAAGAGTTGATAAAACTGAAGATGAAATCTATGATGAGATTTGGAATGATTTTGAAAATGAATCAAATGAAATTCCCAAACATATTGAGGATGAAAACCTTACAAAGGGCAAGGTTGAGATGTTACAAGACCAGGCAAAAGATAACGATACCAACCTAGATATTGAAGGTAATGACACCAGGATTGAATCCAGTGATTTATTTGATGATGAAGGTGATGAGAGTGAAAGTGTTGATGAACTGTATGATGAACTCTGGACTGAAGATAAAGAAGAGAAGATAAACAAGAATCATAAAGATGACGAATTTGATTTAGCTTGCGAAAATCAAAAAGACGGACCTGTCTGTAAAGATGATCAATCAAAACTGGAGAAAATAGATTTAGGGGAAAATATAATCTTTAAAGGTAATGGAAAACATGTTGAGCATTCAGAGGAAGATCCTATTGAAGGAGCTCATGATGAAGACCATGAGGACGGTTATGACCAACTTTCGATTGACTACAAGGATGAACTTCAGGAAGATGAAGCGGAAAAATCGGAATCTCCTGAAAATTCAAAAGAGATGCTTAGCTTCAAAGATGATCAGAAGTTAAGAAAAGTTAGCGACCTGGAGAAAACAGGAGACCAGATTTCAGAAAAAGGTCGTCTTCTTGCAGCTTTGAACGGTATTGGTTTATCAAACGAAGAACAAGCAGAAAAGTTCCCGGGGAAGTTTGGAACTACAGACAATGTTCAAGGTATATAATTTTTTCCCTGTTGGTTCACATTGAAAACTAAATATCGTGCAAATTTGCTTGCAGTGTGCCCATAATTGTATAGTATTGAGCAAAATTAATTTAGTACATAGAAACCAGCAGAAAACTTTCTCAACTGCTTGTCATAAAACATATTCCAGAACTCCTTTTCCCAAATATTTTTGCGTAAATTTCATTAATTCAAAATGGCTAACATTTTAATCGCAATTCTTAATTGTAATTCTTAATTGTAATTCTTAACCGTCATGTAAGTTACAAACCTTTTTTGAGTTAAAATTGTTGTGTTTTTGAAAAATTATTTCGCGATATTTTATGCTTGCTTGGCGCCACTATATTTGGTGGGAAAATCTTGCAATTTGCGAGATAGTGTTGATTTGCAAGGAAGGTTATGAAAATTGCAAACAAAAATTTGCACTCAAAAATTCTTGAATTCTGCTGGAAATCTTATTTATTTTTATTACAGTGAATCTTCCCAAAGAAGAAGACCTGAATGAAACTGCTAAAGAGATCTCTAATGATGATGAAGGATACTGGGATGAAGTATCAACTGATGATTACAACTTTAATGATACACTTGTCAAGGAAGATGGTCAAGGGGAAACCAACTCTAGTAATGTTAATGGTACTTTTACATTATTTTTTACCAATATAATTCGGTGGACATAAATAAAATGAAATAGTAAAGAGCCAGTTTTCAGAAGGGCCTTGATGAACTTTGAACATCTTTGAGAATTGCCTACGATCAGAACAAAAAGTAATTCAAAGATTCAAAATGGTTAAAATTTTGAAAACACAGAAAAACTCTCTTTTTAAATTAAAATTAGGCGGTGTTTAATAAAAACTGTTTTATAGTTTATCTAGAAATTAATTTTCCAGTTGTCAAACTTTAAACTTCTCTTCATCAAGCATCTCATAATCAAATTGAATAGACAGCCTTATCATCAATATTTTTGAAGTATGTGTATTCTCAATTTGGTAGAGCAACTTTGAGGTGGACATTTTTATGAATTGACTTCAAATATATTTCTAGTTGATATTGAGAATGATGATGATGATACTACTGGGAAGATTGTTAAACGAAGTGCTGGTGGAGTAAACCTCAACTATGAATCTGGAGTTTGGACTGATTTTAACAGTTTGCTCACATGGTACAGAAGAAATAATCTTGAACAGGTTCGTGAATTATTTGAAAAGACAACTATACCTTCCTAGCTTTCACAAATGAGGAACTGTTATATGTCATGTCACCTGGGGAAAAATTCACATATTGGAAAAAGCACTTGGAAATAAAATCACGAAGTGGGAAAAATGGCGAGGGGGAAAATTTACTTTAAAATATTGCTTTCTGTAAAATCAATTAAAGCTTTACTTCAAACTCAATTTTGGACATTTTTTATATCTACTAAAAGTTTCTGATCGGATGGTGAAAACTAGAGCTTTCAATCCAAGGATATAACGCAAGGAAAGTTATTTCAGAAGTTACACATCTTTTTTACTGCAGTGTATTGTCTCTGGGCGGTAATGTAAACACAAGACGGATGTCAAAGCCTGACATGGGATCCATCTTTCACATAAAAAATCAATGAAATATTCTGGTCATAGGAAACTATTATGTGAATTATCAAAATTATCAAAATTTAATGCTTTTAACCTCATCGGATACTAAACGAACACTGATGCATCTATTCTTGTTTAAAAATTCCGCCCAAAGAGAACTGGTTTCAATATGTACGCAGAGTATGCACGACCGCAATTAACTTTCCCTGCATTACACCCTTGCTTCAATCATTCTCTTAAAAATGTTTACCAGTAACTATTCCAGGTTTCGAAAAAGGTTCCAAATCATCTTCAGAACAGTGTAGACCATCAAACTCATTCAAACCTGGAATTTGTCGAAGGAAAAAAATCCTCGTTAAAAGAAGGTTTTTCAAGAGAAAATGAGGTTTCTGCAAAAAGTGCTTCGTTGGGTCGAAAAAAGCGAGGAGTTATGAATGGTCATGGTTGTGTTCCCTGGAATGGAGAATGGGTTAGGATTAAGGTAGAACTTATAATCAGTTTATAAAACGGTTGTAGGCTTTTTAACCAATAGAATGGTGACGACAAGCTGTATTGAGTTAATGAACCAGCGCTATAGTGTAAATACTTCAGAAATGTTTGATTTTAAGCAATTAGATACTTAATTCATTAAAAACATCTTTCTTTGAATTCTGATTTGCACAAAAGATATCCCAAAAAAATTACCTAATTCATCGGAATATACATTAGATACACAATAAGAATCCTCCGATAAATAATTGTTAGCTTCATCAATATTGAAATATCTTAACAATCACACTAAATATTCATTTTAAACAGTATATACACTTTTTTAACTTCATATATTTCCAGGTTGATACGTCTGTTGGAAGGTTTAATCTGAGCTCGGAGAACTGTAAGCTCTGTGACGGAACTAATCTAACATGTCTTATCCCTATATCCAGGTATAATAATTCAACCTGTCTATATCCCTATATCCAGGTATACTTATCCAACCTGTCTATATCCCCTATATCCAGGTACACTTATCCAACCTGTCTATATCCCAATATCCAGGTAAACTTATCCAACCTGTCTATATCCCTATATCCAGGTATACCCATCTAACCTGTCTATATCCTTATATCCACGTATACCAATCTAACCTGTCTATATCCCTATATCCAGGTACACTTATCCAACCTGTCTATATCCCTATATCCAGGTACACTTATCCAACCTGTCTATATCCCTATATCCAGGTATACTTATCCAACCCTATATCCCTATATCCAGGTATACTTATCCAACCTGTCTATATCCCTATATCCAGGTATACTAATCCAACCTGTCTATATCCCTATATCCAGGTACACTTATCCAACCTGTCTATATCCCTATATCCAGGCATACTAATCTGACCGCCAATTATCCTGTATTCAACAAGTGAAATGATTAAATTCATTTTAAAAAATCAGATCTTTCCATTTTATAAAATAATTTATAAGTATCAGATCGAGAAAGATATGTTATGATTTTGAACTTTTATGACTTTCTGCACTGTTATATAGTATGCTATGTAATCTAGGCACCTAGCTGATGAAAGTGTTGAGGTCCGAATTGCGTACTCCGGAAGTACACTTGTACAGTGTACTACTAGTCCTGAACATCTCTGTACAGGTACAGTTAAATCGTAAGATCTCCGATTGAAAGAGACTGAAAGCGTCACGGTTATAATGCAAGGAAAGTTAATTGCAGTTGCGTATACTCTGCGTACATATTGAGAACAGTTCTCTCTGGGCGGAATTTGTAAACAAGAATAGATGCATGTGTTCGTTTAGTATCCGAGGAGGTTGAAAGCATTACATTTGATAATTTTGATGATTCACATAATAGTTTCCTATGACCAGAATATTTCATTGATTTTTTTATGGGAAAGATGAAACCCACGTCAGGATTCGACATCCGTCTTGTGTTTACAATTTACCGCCCAGAGACAGTACACTGCAGTACTAAAGATCGCGTGCACCTCTGAAATAACTTTCCTTGCATTATAACCTTGGGAAGCGTAATGATTAATATCAGTAGGAATGCAGCTTGGGTTATCTAAAAATATTCAAAATTGGCTAAAATATCTAAAGAGCTATGGGCTTAAAATTAGCATATTTAAAAAGCCATTGAAAAGAAAACGTCAAGACACGCATGTTTCCACACAAAATAAAAATTATTTTATTTTATTTTATTTTATTTTTCCAGATGAAGATATTGATGAAGATTTAGATGATAATGAAGATGAAGATATTGAAAGGATTTGTGTAAACTATAATCTAAGACGATTAAGAAAACTAAATTTGTCCTTTATTGGTTCAAACCAGCAGAACTTGGACAATCCGTCTCTCCTCTGCTCAGCAGAATCTAATAAATTAGCAGAAACAAGCAGACAAACAGATCACAAAGCAGCAGAAAACTTTCATCATTTTAATATTCATTTACTGATCTATAGGCACTGCAGTAGGAATACAAACCTATAAATACAACCAATTGTAAAATACAACATGTGAAGTAGGTCATGTACAATGTTAATATTAATAAGCTGCCGGCAGCTCTTGAGCCTATTTCTTTGCACTACTGTCCAATTTACAGAACAGTGTTATGAAAAAAAAAATATAAATGAACTTTGCTTGAGGTCAAAACGTTTGTACAACTAATCCGTAGTAAGTTTTTGTCTGTATCTTTGGAGTAGTCATACGGATTAAGTTATTTCTTTTGTGATATCTATGCATAAATAGAATCCACAAAAAATCTTCTATCGTTCAATAAGAGACGTAAAATCTCATATTAAAGTTTAGACCTATATAGTATATATTATATCCACAAAAATTCAGTTTAATTAATTTTGTTCTTATCTTTTACTATAGCTTATGGTAATCATATTTCCAGGAACAAAAACAATAATATAATGATAAACAAACATGAAAAAAGTTTGCGAACAGACTGCAGAATATTTAAAAAAAGATATTCATCACGCTTGAATATCCTCTATTTTACATGTAGGGTCGCCCATTTAACAGGTTTTTAAAATTTAAAATTGAAGACAAATATTTTATTTAAAGTTAAATTGTTTGATTCAAATGTTTTAATGTATATGTCCTATATTTGTTTTTTATTATTTATATATCACGGATAACATAAATTTTACTATTTACTGACAAAATTAATCGATCCGCAGCAAAAGAAATGTATTATTGTAAATATGGAAATTATATTGTTTGAAGCATATGTTATTTTAAATTTTATATTGATATTATAGAATAAAGTGCCATTTAAGAAAACAACGATATCCCATTAATGTTGGTAAGATGAAGGTAAAAAGGTTAAATGTATAGAAACTGATGATTATTTTCTTTATTTGAATAACCGATGTGCAAATCCACGCAAATTATTATTTTTGATTCGTTTAGATATTTGGTAAAACTACTTGGCGGTTTGCTATTAAAAAGATGGAAAAAATAAACAATTTTTAATATTAATTAGAACCAAAATCAATTAATTTTATTGAGCATTTGTTTTAAATGATTTCGCACAAATCTTGGTGATGGTTTGGATTCAGGTTTCAAATTAACGGTTTGAAATTTAAAAGGTAAACAAAATCTAGGGTGACACAATTAATAATTTTTAACTAAAAGATACTTTCAGATTCGTCACTAAATTCACATGTTATAATTGGGACACACGGTCTGCAGATGGTCAGTATGAATGCTTATACTCTATGCTCATATCTATTATTTTCTCATCCCTTTTCAGAAATCCTCGTTTATAGCTATATTCTTAAAACAACAAAGAAAAAGGTCAAAACTATGCGGCATATTCAAATTAAACTTCTATTTTTGAACTAAGTTTAATAGAAGGACTAATATGCTCAAAATCTTATATTCAATAATACACCTCATACGACAAAGTAAAATCGTGTCAATTATTGCATTCTTCTTTACAGTAAACAAAGTACTGCGCATGCTCAAATATCGGGATTGGGTTTGGGTCAGTGTGACCTTCATGATCAGATGATGCTAGAGGGGGGGGGGGAAAGTCAGTAGTATGGAGAGGGGTAACATTTTGTCAAGGGGTTTTAGTTTTTTTTGTAATTATTATAAAAGTACACTCGCTGATTACAATTTTTAGTTGATCTATATTTCTCCAAATGTAATTTTCCTTTCTAAATTTGAAAAAATGTGAGATATATTTTCACTAAATTGTGAAAACTTGTTTATTTTGAAGCCGCAGAACTTAATCATTATCAGACAGTTTGTACTTAGACAAGGAGTCAGTTGGATTCAAGATAACAGAATTAGAATTTAAGTGATAGTTGAAATTTAATTTCCAAATACTTACAAATTCTCTTAAAGGGACTGAAAGCGCGTAATTTCAATTGACCCGTCATCGCAAAGATATAAACAACGGCCCCTTAAAATCTTATTCTGATTAAGGTTGTCAGACTATTCTCAATAATCAAAATCGATTTAAATTAACACTTTGCTTGTAGCTATAGCAGTTTTAACTTTTAAAGATATTACTATTTTTTTCCAGAATTGGCAATACATATTTTATTTGAAACTTTTGGAAACCGGTTTTATAGTCCTTGTCGAGTTCAGAGTGTACGCAGAGTACACCGCATTTTACAAGGATTCATGTGGTTTTCAATATATTTAACCAAACAGCTCTCTTTACTCGCTTAATATTATGCTTAAACTCCCTCTATATAATTATGTTAAAAGAAAGTTGACGTAATTTCAAATGTTTGATTTACAAAAGTTCCTTAAAACATCTAATTAGGAAGAGGTGAGGAATTAATCGCCGTTTTTCTTTAAAAAAATATTAATTTTCCTTAAACTTGATCATCCTTCTAAAAAATGATGGAGAACAAAAAAATTATCAATTGTTAGAAGTAAAAACTCTGATATTTTTTTATATTTTTCTTAGAAAACTGTGTGAAGGGTAATCGGAGGTTGAATTCTATATAAATTTACAATACGTTTGTTGAGTTGAAATGGGGAATGATCTCGAAATGTGCGGATGAGAACTACAGAGCCCGAAATTTAAGAGTTTCGTTGAACGAAACTCTAGAGTTTCCTTTATGGGGTCTAAGCATTATTGTAGATTTTGATTTAAAAGATTTAAAAAGTGGAGAATATGAAGAAAATAAATAAAATGATATTTCACAACAAAAAATATTGATATCCACAAAACTGCCTAACCCCATTCGCGAAACCCGGGTTTTAAAACTGGTTTTCATTACGATACCCTGTTTTAAGTTTTGGGCTCTGGAGCCAATTTTCCCAGGCAATAACAAAGATCCCGATCAACTGGAGATCTCTAACTGAATACTGTTAATTGTAAACTGTAAACTGTAAACTGTAAACTTCAAACTGTAAACTGTAAACTTAAACTGATCGCTAAGTGTCCTTCTTATCCTCTACTAGACCCATAAGTCGATAATAAATGAGTTCCGTTTATTTCGATCCTAAAAATATACTTAATTAACAATGGTTTACTAGGTACGAATATTTTGTTTTATAGTAATTAAAATATCCTTACTAATTCTGGGTGTTAAAGGATAGGCCGGTTATTGGACAGTACTAAAACAACGTTTTATCTTCTGAAATGAAATCAAATTGGTTTCAAAATGTAAATCACAATCTTTTAAGTGTTATTTTTAACTTTTTGAATCGCCGGAGAAAATCTTAGTCAAAGACGACTTTACAACAGAGTAAGCTCATTGTTTAGGGTTGACAACGTAAACACTAAACAGGCCCCTTAAGCACAAATACTTGGTGACAACTGACAGATAACAGGATGTAAATTTCTGGAATTTTTTGGTGTGTATATCGAATCGGTCTTGACGACGGAACTGATTATACCTGCCTTAAATTATAGTTTTCTTATCATAACATCTTAGCTTCCTATTTTTGCATACCTTCGTAAACGTATATTAAACAATAAATTCTGCAATTTAAATCAGTAAATGCTTATTATGGAGATGCAAATTAGAGTTTGAAGGGAGTGATCCGTTAAACTTCAATTAGTGAAAACTACAGTAAATATATACACAGAGAATACAGCTAGGAAATTAACACTGCATAATTAAGGATGATGCAAATTGGTAAAATTTTGGGAAATAATAATTTGTTTAAAGATTTTAAAAATGTGCGATGTGGTCGAATACTCTACGCTGCTACATGAGAGAAATAGCAAACCAAGCAGGAGACAGAAGGTATAACAATAATAATATTAACAATAACAATTATAATAACAACAACAACAACAACAACAATAACAATAACATAACAATAATAATAATGATGATGATGATAATGATAATGATAACAATAATAATAACAATTACAATAACAATAACAATAACAATAACAATAACAATAACGATAACGATAACGATAACGATAACGATAACAATAACAATAACAATAACAATAACAATAACAATAACAATAACAATAACAATAACAATAACAATAACAATAACAATAACAATAACAATAATGATAATAATACTGTATAGATGGTTCCACTGTCCCGGCTGGTCTTGGTTTTAATTCTGACCGCAATTATGACCTCGGGCGAGCTGGTCATGGCACAGGTTAAATCATCAGTTATCATTTGTAAATAGTAACTCTTTTTGCTTGTCTAGATCTGTCACTCTATCACTCTGTTAGTTCTAGTGCATCAAAACATCTATAACTGCATCACGATATCAGTTGCCTGCATCACTACCAAGGTATAATTGTAATAAAATATCAATTGCCTGCATCATTTCCAAGTTACAATGTATCACAATATCAGTTGCCTGCATCATTACTACGGTATAAATTCATCACAATATCAGTTGCCTGCATCATTACTACGGTATAAATGCATCACAATATCAGTTGCCTGCATCATTACTACGGTATAAATGTATCACAATATCAGTTGTCTGCATCATTACTACGGTATAAATGTATCACAATATCAGTTGTCTGCATCATTACTACGGTATAAATGTATCACAATATCAGTTGCCGGTACCTCTTCCAAGGTATATTTGCTTCACGATTGCAGTTGCCTGCATCAATACCAAGGTATAATTGCATCGTGATATCAATTGCCTGCGTCACTTCCAAGATTTAATTGCAATTTGCGTTTCAATATTATATGTCTGCATCACTGCATCAGTTCCTTTCTAATTACTTCTTGGATGAATAAAGAATCAAAATTTTCAAACTTTAAAAAAGCAACAAGTCTAAAATCAAATCTTGTTTAAACAGTAGAATGATGATGATTATGTATAGTTACTTTCACAAAGACTTTGCAGTTGTCCATGAATCAGTAGTAAAGATAAAAAAATAATCATGTAATCTGGCATTTGCTTTATTTGCTCCAAAAATTTTAAACCAATGTTAATTGTTTAGTTAAGTCGAGATAAAAGTTTAAAGAATACTTTTGGTTGGCACAGAATAGAGGTAAGCTTTGACATTAAAACATTTTTTTAAACCCCTGAAAACATTTAGACATAAACAAACCGATGTCGAATATATAAAGTCCAGAATGATTTACCTGACATCCTCGCCATCGGCAGTCGGCACTTATAATCTGTTTAATATGTTAAGATGGCAATGCCCAATTTGTTAGGGTACAGTTAATCCTTTGACTGGTCATTGAGGCCAGAGAGAAATAAATAGTGTTGGATAATTGTAGGGAATAAACAGAAATAGACGCATACGTACAGCTTCTTAACTCAACTGTTACTGCCACTTCTAGAAAGTAAATATTAATATTTCCTAAATACAGAAACAGCTTGTATATAAAGTGTTTAACAATTACAAGAGTTTCTGTAGATAAAGAGGTATAAGTCATGGCATCCTTGATCAGTCAAAGGTTCAAATGGTGCTGTTGTGAATCGACACCTCTATAGATATATATGTATGATCACTTGAAATTACACTTGCAAGTCCTTCAAATTATTTATAGGTAGTTGGGTCCATCGCTTCTTTAGTGTTTCTCTCTTCACTTTGCTTTGCAACTTTTATAGAAGCCATACAGACAATATTCCATACAGGTATATTCTACACACAGCACAGTGTGTACACTTTAAATTTAAGTGGTTGTACACTGAGCCCGAAATTTAAAAGAGTATCGTTGAACGAAACTCCCGAGTTTCCTTTTTGGGGTATTAACTTTTGTGTACATTTTGATTTAAAAGATTCGAAAAAATTGGAGAATATAAAGAAACTAAATATAATGAAATTTCACAATAAAAATCTATATCTACACAACTGCTCAAATCCCATTCGTGAAACCCTGGTTCTAAAACTGGTTTTTATAACGATACTCTGTCTTAAGTTTTGGGCTCTGCATAGATGTAGCATTGTACAGTTTAAATTCCGAGTACCTTTTATTTAAAGTAGAGATGGACAATGAATTAGTTTATTTTTAAACTTTAAGATTTGGGAATTTGAAAAGGCTCACCAAAAGTCTGAAAAAATATACAAATTTTAAAACTGTTTACCCTAAATATTTTTTCCCTGGAGAAGAAACCTAACCCGGCCTTTCGTTGGATTTTCTCAAAGCAAACTTTCGTTAATGTATTTTCTAAGTCCTGAACCATTACAGACGTTGATTAATAGAACTAAGTGTTTGAACTGTTGAACATACCTTTAAATGTTATACTGTGCACTGTGAGAATACATCAGGATCAGGGCTTTGACTAAAGAGAAAATAAAGAAATATATCTTCTTTAAAACAAAATCTAAAATGAATTCGTAGTTTTAAAGCTTACAATTTACATGTCTAGAGCTATAAACAAATAAGTATTAGAGAGGTAAAATCAAGGCCAGGGTGTTGCAACAAGTCGGCCCAGATCCCAGTCACATACATTGAAAATAATTTTTTGTTAACTTTTATGTTTAAATTTAGATCATTTGGATACAATGCATAATCCTGACTGGATTCTTCTACTTCTGGCAGGTACAGGGGCAAATCTGGGGTTGGAAGGAGGTTGGGGGGGGGGGTTGCTATGGGGAGTAAAGGTCAAAACAGTTTTACTATTTAGAGAACCTTTATATTATAAATTGTAGTTTAATGAAGTTTAATTTTTTAAGATTATTGTTTAGAAAAATTTACATTTTAAAACTTTTTTCAGAGATATTTTGTTTTTGTTTGTTTTGATCTATATGTATTTGTCAGTTCACATTGGAGTTTGGTTCCTGGCTTTTATTTTTCTTGGAGGATATACCCATCAACAAAACACAGCTGTCAGGTTGAGCAAGAAATCATTTTTTCATGCCGAACATCACAAAATCATGAAGAGGCTTTTTATAGATAGGATTTTACATAGATAGGATTCTCATAAATAGGATTTTTCATAGATAGGATTCTCATAAATAGGATTTTTCATAGATAGGATTCTCATAGATAGGATTTTTCATAGATAGGATTCTCATAGATAGGATTTTTCATAGATAGGATTCTCATAAATAGGATTTTTCATAGATAGGATTTTTCATAGATAGGATTCTCAAAGATAGGATTTTTCATAGATAGGATTCTTATAGATAGGATTTTTCATAGATAGAATTTTTCATAGATCGATTTTTCATAGATAGGATTCTCATAGATAGAATTCTCATAGATAGGATTCTCATAGATAGAATTTTTCATAGACAGGATTTCCATAGATAGGATTTTTCATAGATAGGAGTCCATAGATAGGTTTTTTCATAGATAGGATTCTCATATATAGGATTCTCATAGATAGGGTTCTCATAGATAGGATTTTTCATAGACAGGATTCTCATAGATAGGATTTTTCATAGACAGGATTTTCATAGATAGGAATTTTCATAGACAGGATTTTTCATAGATAGGATTCTCATAGATAGGATTTTTCATAGATAGGATTTTTCATAGATAGGATTTTTCATAGATAGGATTTTTCATAGAAAGGATTTTCATAGAGAATTTTCATAGATAGGATTTACATAGATAGGATTTTCATAGATTGGATTTACATAGATAGGATTTTCATAGATAGGATTTCATAGATAGGATTTTTCATAGATAGGATTTTTCATAGAAAGGATTTTCATAGAGAATTTTCATAGATAGGATTTACATAGATAGGATTTTCATAGATTGGATTTACATAGATAGGATTTTCATAGATAGGATTTTTCATAGATAGGATTTTTCATAGACAGGATTCTTATAGAAAGGATTTTTCATAGATAGGATTTTTCATAGATAGGATTTTTCATAGATAGGATTTTTCATAGGATTTACATAGATAGGATTTTCATAGATAGGATTTTTCATAGATAGGATTTTCATAGATAGAATTTTTCATAGATAGGATTCTCATAGAGAATTTTCATAGATAGGATTTTCATAGATAGGATTTACATAGATAGGATTTTCATAGATAGGATTTTACAAAGATAGGATTTTTTCATAGATAGGATTCTCATAGATAGGATTTTCATAGATAGGATTTTTTCTAGACAGGATTTTCATAGATAGAATTTTTCATAGATAGGATTCTCATAGAGAATTTTCATAGTTAGGATTTACATAGATAGGATTTTCATAGATAGGATTTTCATATATAGGATTTTTTCTAGACAGAATTTTCATAGATAGGATTTTTCTTAGATAGGATTTTTTATAGACAGGATTTTCATGGATAGAATTTTTCATAGATAGGATTCTCATAGAGAATTTTCATAGTTAGGATTTACATAGATAGGATTTTCATAGATAGGATTTTCATAGGTAGGATTTTTCATAGATAGAATTTTTCATAGATAGGATTCTCATAGATAGGATTTTCATAGATAGGATTTACATAGACAGGATTTTCATAGATAGGATTTTCATAGATAGGATTTTTCATAGATAGGATTTTTCATAGATAGGATTTTCAGAGATTGGATTTTTCATAGACAGGATTTTCATAGATAGAATTTTTCATAGATAGGATTCTCATAGATAGGATTTTCATAGGTAGGATTTACATAGATAGAATTTCAAAGATAGGATTTACATATATAGGATTTTCATAGATAGAATTTTTCATAGATAGGATTTTTCATAGATAGGATTTTCATAGATAGGATTTTTCATAGACAGGATTTTCATAGATAGAATTTTTCAAAGATAGGATTCTCATAGAGTATTTTCATAGATAGGATTTACATAGATAGGATTTTCATAGATAGGATTTACATAGATAGGATTTTCATAGATAGGATTTTTATAGATAGGATTTTTCATAGACAGGATTTTCATAGATAGATTTTTTCATAGATAGGATTCTCATAGATAGGATTTACATAAATAGGATTTACATAGATAGGATTTTCATAGATAGGATTTTCATAGATAGGATTTTTCATAGATAGGATTTTTCATAGATAGGATTTTCAGAGATAGGATTTTTCATAGACAGGATTTTGATAGATAGAATTTTTCATAGATAGGATTCTCATAGATATGATTTTTCATAGATAGGATTTTTCATAGAAAGGATTTTCAGAGATAGGATTTACATAGATGGGATTTTTCTGAGACTCAGACAGGACATTTTATAGAAAAATTTATTCATAAATCAAGATAAATAAATAATGGTATATTTCATAGTCAGGACATTTTTTAGTGAGGACATTGTAAAGACAGGTAATTTAATAGATAGGACATTTTTGAGAAAGGGCTTTTCATAGAAAGGTCATTTCACGTCCTATCTATCTACTAGTTTTAAAAAAATGCTTATTTGCAAAGTTACAATCCCCACTGGGATAGGATTAATTCCTTACACAAAGTAAATGAATTTTTTTAAAGGATGGAGAGATCGAAGAGTTCAGGTGGAAAGATAAAGCAAATTAGGAATGAAATTGCTTAAAAATGTTAATTCAAGTTTAGTTTGTTTTTGGCCAACTTGCCCAAAACAATGATTGCGGTTAGGACTAAGGAATGGAAAACATGCAGGAAATAACCAGAGGTTTGTTCAGCCAAACATTTGTTAAAGAGACTGAAAGCATAATTTCAATTGACCCTCCATTCCAAAATGGTTTATGCTTAATTTATATAATTCAATAATGTGAAAGATATCGTTGATCCAGGTTCAAAAATGTTTAATTCTGATAATTCCGATATATATTTTATAGAAAAACCACAATTGAAGATAACATGTTTTACAAATAAAATGGATATCTAATTCATTCTTGATTAGAGGATTATTGATAACCTACGAAAAAATATCGACAAAGTCGCAAACTGGAAGCCCAGTTTTTTTACATTTAAGAAAAGATTAATTTTGATAGCAGTTTAGAGACGGAGACAAAATCTTTCAAAGATGTTTTAACGGAGGTAATCTTTTATATTTAAAAGTATTTTTTTCTCTTGTCAAAATGTTAATTTTTTTGATATTTTGTAAAATTCTTTACCTTGAATTTCATTAAGTTTTTTTTCTAGGTTCAGTTGAAAGAAATTGCTCGGGATCTACAAGGAGCAGGGTTTGGTCTAGGTATTAAAAATCGTTCAACTTTTAATGATGGATGCAGGGATTGCATAAAGTAACCGAAGTTTTAGAAGAAAAAAAATCATTTAATCATAACTCCCTTGCCGCAAAGTGAACATTTTTAGCCAGTTAAAATGACAATGAATATTAAAATAAAGAAAAATGCACGTAAGATTAAAATGTTATAGGCTTTCAATCATAACTCTCTTTAATGAAGAGCTATTGAGATAAACAAAAATGTTTTAAATGTACTGTAAATGTAATCAAATTAATATGCCTTTTCTCATACTTGTGTGTAAACTGTAAAATCTAAACAAGAGAAGCTCCAAGGTCACAAATTCGTACTAGTATTGTTCATAAATTTACTTTCGCTTTCTCCACAGTTCGCAGTTAATGAGTTTTATATTTTATAAGAAATTAAATTGTTTAACGCCATTCTAAATTATCTGAAACTCCTACACAACTAAAATATTTGGAAAAATAATTATTTTTTGTTATTTCAAGTAACCTGCTGTCTGGTGATATTCGGCATATTAAGGAAAAAGACAAAATTGAAAACAAAACATTTTTCAATTAATATTATCAAGCATTAAAAACAAAAATATAATAAAAACTGTTAATGATAATTTTTTAACGCATGTGTTTTTCATCTTTAAGATTTAAATTATTAAAGAAAGATGATTATTTTTTATTTGGCTGTTTTCTGTCTTCGTTAAATAAGTTCTCTAAAAGTTGCACTATTTTGCCAGTGAAGAGTACATAATGTACATAGACCCAGTAATAGCTATGTTGTACATCACTTCTTTAATCTGGTCAAGTTCTGCTATAGTTAAAGAAAGTTGTTATATTCTTCTGCAGACTATTCCAGGTACCTATCTTCCTTCCAACCTACCTACCTATTTACCTAACTACCTACCTTCCTTCCAACCTACCTACCTATTTACCTACCTACCTACCTTCCTTCCAACCTACCTACCTATTTACCTATACCTACCTACCTAACTACCTACCTACCTACCCACCTAGATACCACATAACCTACCTTCCTTCCAACCTACCTACCTATTTACCTATACCTACCTACCTAACTACCTACCTACCTACCCACCTAGATACCACATACCTACCTACTCCTATATACATACCTACATACCTACCTACCTATCTACCTACCTACCTACCTACATACTCACCTACCTACCTACCTACCTACATACCTACCTACCTACCTATCTACCTACCTACTTACCTACCTACCTACATACCTACCTACCTACATACCTACCTACCTACCTACCTACCTACCTACCTACCTACCTACCTACCTACCTACCTACCTACCTACCTACCTACCTACCTACCTACCTTCCTTCCTTCCTTCCCTCTTCCTATCTACCTACCTACCTACCTACATACCTACCTATCTACCTACCTACCTATTTACCTACCTACCTACCTACCTACCTATCTACCTACCTATACCTACCTACCTACCTACCTACCTACCATACTTACCTACCATACCTACCTACCTACCTACCTAACTAACTACCTACCTTTATCTAGGTGATGTAGAGGTATCCCTACTGAAGAAGGTACTACTAGCCAAGTATCCTGATATCTTAGGAATCCATGAGATGCATGTTTGGACCTTTACACCTGGAGATTATGTACTCTCAGCTCACATCAAGTATAGGAACAAGCAGGTTAGTACTTTCCACCGGCGCGGGGATGGAATCTTTAGAAATTGATCGAACTAAACAAATTTTTGTGAAGTGACGTTTATTGTAACAAGCGATGCATCCCTCGTTAAATGAAGGGTCACTTGAAATCTCAATGCCAGTTTTTTAAAGTTGTTTTTTAGGCGTATAAATCTCTGTATGTTGACGTTGACCTTTTTTTCCGAGAGCACGGGTTTAAAAAGGTGAGAAACCGGTTTTTATGAGTAATATTACGAACTCTCAAATGACAACAGTAAACTTTTTCTTCTTTATCTCGAGAGGAATTGAATCTCTTACCACAAACTCTGATGTTCTGATCCCTTTATCTTTAGTTAAACCAATGTCTTAAACCTTAGAAATGTTTGAAATGTCAGAGGTTTACGCATCAGGATGATATGACATAGGTATTAGAACATTTGAGTTTGCATTGAAAAAATTCAATTTAATGGCTATACAAACTTGGACCATTCAAAGATTTTGCAAAAGGCTATCATGCATAAGGTGTTTTTCTTTTTGTAAAATTCACAAGAAGTTATATTTCCAAAGTTTGCAAGATGGTCTAAAAAATTATTCGCACAAGGTGACCCTGCAGCCTGAGTTTACTGATAGTGAGAACCCAACCTCAGATCAGATTTCAGTCTGTAGCTGGCTTTGTCAGGTTTGGAATTTTGTTAAAGAATTGAGTCTTACCACAAACTCTGGTAGTCGTAGTCGTAGACCTTCGTTATTTCACAATATAAATTCTGCTAAATCAAATAATCTAAGTTTCAAATTCAAAGGCCCTTAGGTTGTTAAGTTGTAAAGGATTGGTAATTATTTTTTTCTATTAACAAAGTCTAAAATCGGCCAGGGCATAATTATAAAAAGAAGTTACAAATTATTAGATCCTCATCGAAAATCTATAGTAGATTACACAATAAATAGTAAGAGTTAGATACATTTATTCCTCTGTTTTCTTTTTTATATATATTATAGGGACCTGATTGTAATGAAAAGAGATGTTGTAAGATCTCAGAACCAGCATCTTCAGGGGCTTCAGGGGCAATGGAAGCATCAATTGAACCCTCAACAAGATCTTTGGCATGAAACTCACGGAGGAAAACTTCTGGAAAGGAATTGAGTTGTTCAAACTAAAAATTCTTTAAGACCAAACCGTCTAAATTTGAAATATCAAAGTTTTACACATCAAACTGCAAAAAAATATAAGGAGTAAGATTAAAACTTGAATTTTTCCAAAAGCTCAAAACTTGGTGGAAAGAGTACCAAGGTTTTTGATTCCTTGGATTTTCTTCCCCATAACCTTTATTCATGGAAGATTTTTTTCAGCAAAACTTTTTCCTGAACTCTTTTTACAACAACTTTATTTCAGATCACTTTCTTGGCAGTTAACTTGTGAGAGTTCAAATTTTTAATTTCATGATGATATTCCATATCTTGAAAGGAATGTATAGTCTTTGGCACTCCATTAATTCTGTCCTATTCTCCATAGTATCCTTTCAACCTTTCATCATTGATATACTTTAAAAATGAAGGGCCACTTGAAGGTACGTCTTTAGACCCTTATTTAATTTAATTTTAAATCTGATTTGTATTGTTATTAAACTCGTAAATTGTGAAAATATTATAAAGATTTTTGTAATCGTATGTTAATTTTAGATTTATGATTATTGCATTTTAATAATTGTATCATGTTTGAATGGATATCATGACAATTACAAAAATTAAATAATTCCCTAATTTCCCTTTAATTCATGATTACAACTTTTTAATTGGTGGTTTAGGAGAGGGAATTCCTTTTATTTCATTATTTAAAAAAAAATCATCGAATATTTAATTTAAACAGATGATAGATTACATTTACATCATTGACTCAAAAGTGAAATGCACTTCAATCATCTAATTATTAATTACAATAATTAACTAAATTGAATTTAATTGAAATACATCTAAAATTGCTCTCATAACATTTCTCATATTTGTTATACAAAGATAAATGAGAGTTACAATTAGATCTCATCAAAATTTGAAATTTCAAGTTATCTGTATAATAAAGCTCTTCGCTCATAATTTTCCTTGAAGTTATTGAGATATTTAAAGGAAAGAAAACTCTGTTCTAACTTAATGATTTTAAAACTATCGCCGCCTTTTTTTTACAAGCGCTACAGATTTGAAATATATACATATTGAAATATATTTGCATTTTCTTTCATTTGAGCATCGCTAAAATTGCCTTTTCTCATTGTTTAATCCATTATTTTGCAGGCAAATTAACTTCATAGAAATAATACGTTTTCGCCTGCAAAACGAATTTCTGTAAGTTTATTAGTTTATGTAAGTTTCTTAATTTACAAGTTCAAGGGATTTGAACCTGTACAAAATTTCAAATATGGATCATTAAAAATCATCGAGGTTCGGAAGCAGTATGGTGATTCAGCAACTGCCGCAAATCTAAACGAAACACAAACACAATTTCAAACAAAATTGGCCAAGTTTAAGATTTTCCAGGTCGAACTTTGATTTTAAAAAAAATATTATGCAAATGTTAATTGATACTATAGATCGAGTACCATGCTTAAATCATCGAATTAGTCCCGTTTTAAGTAAAAATAGACGATTATAAATGGAAGGTCCTTCCGGGAAGACTGTTTGGGGGAGGTTCGGAAGCCCTCTGGGGACGTGCACTGCCACAAATAGGTAAAATGAGGTTCGGAAGCTGAGTGGGGGAAGTTGTCTTCCCTCCCTGAGGACACAGCTCTGCGTCTATTATGTGTAAATCATTATTTTTCAAAATTTTTCCCTCCGCTTGGAAATTTGATCGTTGCAATTGTATTGTTGCAGTGCATCGAAACAGTGTATTTTTCGACCATACACATATCAATCCGCCATATACTCCACTTCTGACCTACGCCAATACTACACATCCGACCTACTAGCACTTGTATTACAGCTGCTATATGAACTTGTGGCCGCAGCGCCCGGCCCCTAGCCTGTCCTAGCCGCGGCGCTCGGCCCCCTAGCCTGTCAGCTAGCCGCAGCGCTCGGCCCAGAAATTGTCTTAACCTAACCCTCAAATAATACTAAAATAAACATTATATCGTTAGAACTGACGAGGGTCAACCCAAACCGAAATATATTTTCAATAAATGTGGAACTAACATCTACTTTTTTACTCGATACAGAGGTTTGGTCCATCACCATCACTGAATTTTAAATCTAAAATAAACAGCTGGCGTAGGTCCGATCTTGCAGTGTGTCGGAAAAATAGTAGGTCAGAAGTTTAGATGGGGGGATGTTGCGTATAGACGATGTAACATTATACCATCGAAACCAGCTAAAAATTAGTTTAAAATAATATTACAACTAAGAATTATTTAAATTTCCCGGGGAAAAATCGGTATGACTACAGAGAAAGGTCGTCATTACAAAGCATATTTTCATATATTTGGAGTGGTTTTGTTCCGTAGAGTTCATATGGAGAGTTTCATATTAATTTGTTCTAAATAAACTGTTATTTCCTATAAAAAAATTAGGATATTATTTTTAAGAGATTTTTTGAACGATAAAAAAATTTCAGTTTTCACTTAAATCCTTGAAATGTTTAAAATCTACAAAACTTTTCTCCCCCGAAAGTCTTGTCTGCTAGGTTTGCTGCCGTTTGTTTTCCCCCACAAGCAGACATGAATTTGTCTGAAAGAAAACATTAAATTTTACAGTTTTTCAACAAGATTTTCCCAGGAACAAAAATATAAATCGATAGGTGAGATGCTATCAAATTATTTTGTGCAACCGTAACAATTTTTGACAAGTATTTTGCGAACTTTTTCAAAATTAACCCTTACTTATGATCTTTGTTATCAACGGAAAATGGCGGCGATGCAAAATAGTTCATTGTTACAAACATGATAAATGACCAATGATACAAATACAGTTTTTACAAATTTAATTGAATTCATTGAAACAAACGAACATTAATAAATTTTCGATGTTCGCCCTTTAATTATCAAATAAAATTAATGCATCTTTTTAAAATAGTTAAACTTTAGCGTAGAAGTTTTTTTTCATTTGCAAATATTGGGTCTGTCCTATTATACGATTTTTGGATTCACTAGGACAGACCCCCAATGAGAGATAAATATATGACTTTATACCCCTTACATCGGGGGAATAATGTGAACTTGGGTAATTTCATAGAGAACAATTTTTGGTATACTTGGTTACTTGGTATACCGCAGCGCTTGGCCCCCTAGCCAGTCCTAGCCGCGGCCCTCGTCACCTAGCCTGTCCTGCACTCGGCCCCCTAGCCTGTCCTACCCACGGCCCTCGGCCCCCTAGCCTGTCCTAGCCGCAGTGTTTGGCCACCTAGCATGTCTTAGCCGCAGCGCTCGGCCCCCTAGCCTGTCCTAGCCGCGGCGCTCGGCCCCCTAGCCTGTCCTAGCCGCAGCGCTCGGCCCCCTAGCCTGTCCTAGCCGCAGCGCTCGGCCCCCTAGCCTGTCCTAGCCGCAGCGCTCGGCCCAGAAAGTGTTTTAACCTAACCTAACCCTAAATATAAACCAATTTTGTTCAAAATTGTTGAAATTGAAGTTCTGTCCTGGCCCCAGCGATTGGCACAGAAATTGTCCTAACCCTAACCCTGAAAATAGTTGAAATTTAGGTCCTCTACAAAATTGATAGGAGGGGGGGGGGGGGGGTCTAAAAATCGTTGACTGACGGACCCGTGGACTTGACCGTAAAACCAAGTTTTCGTGCAATAAAAAACAATTATTCAACTTATAAATTTCATCTTACAAGGGGGGGGGGGCACGTGTCCCGTTGCTATCATAGTAACGGCTCTATTAATGGATCATCAGTGTTTTTATCAATAGTAGCTATTACAGGTGGTATTCCCAGACTGTAGAATGGTGGGATCAAGTAAAGATCCCCAAACTGGGGTCTTTGAAGGGTTAGATATGCTTGCCGCGATAGCAACTCAAGAACTACAAAGCAATGCAGACGATAAAAGGTAACTGTTGAAAATTATAAATTCAAAAACCTAAAATTTCGCTTTTTTAGTTTTTTTATAATTTAGCAATCTTAATTTTAAAATATATCAGGAATGAGCTTAACAATTTCTTAGTTTTGGAATCATCAAAATCTAAATTATTAGAGATGTTGAGGGTGGCAATGAAAGGAGGGGGCGGGGCACCTCTGTCCAGCCCAAGAAACTCGCCGAGCTGGATTTAGTGTCTATAGATCAGATTTCTGCAATGTCAGGTATTAAAAGCGATTTAGGTGGGTCGTTCGAAAATTTCAAAAAAATATTTTTGATATTTAAAAAATATTTAATAAAATTTTTAGTGTAACGACCAATCCGATGTTTCAAAAAGATTTTTTTTACCTAAATGTCATAGCCGAAACTAGCCGTTTTTTTTGTTGCATTTGAAAATTTTTATTTTGTGAATTATTTTCAAGTTTATTTTAGGGAACACGCTAGTGAAGATATTTACTGAGACTGATTTTGATGAAATAAAACGAATCTACAGCTACTCCTGTTTTCTCGTACCTTCAACTTGCCAGGGAGGTTTAATACAGACCTTAAAAAGCTTTTTTTCTGGAAAATTTTAAATTTTTCTTTCTTTTAAAGGGGCTGGTTTGGAACGGTTGCATAGAGAAAGATATATTATCGTTTTTAAATTGTTGATACTCTGATAAATAAATCTGCAAATCATTTTTTTGTCGCAATTGAAAATGATAAATTTTCAAAAAGAAAAACAGGGCTATATTCAATATTCATAAGTTTGCTAAGAATAAGGAATCAAATAATATCGTTGTAAATCGGACATTGAGGAAGGGATACTTGAAATAACGAAAGTCCCTTACATTAAGTCGCTTGAAATAAGGTCGCCACTTTTTTCTCATTCACGGTCTTATCATACCTCGTGACTAGAGCAAGTTCCAAAGTTTCGGAAGTGAAACAAAAGCCCATAAACAAGTTCAGAAACATCTTGAGAAACACGTTGATATTCTTGTCAGAGGTAAACAATTAAAAAAATACTTTCAAGTCGGAACTAATTTTTTTTCTTTCCAGAAGGAGACAAGGATTTTACAGCTGAACCGATAGTGGCGAGGAAAAAACGATTACAGGTTAATATTATATATATTGTATTTTATTTAATTAAAATTGTCAGTCATTAACTTTTTATTAAACAGGACAATAACCCGCCACCAACTGTAAAGCAAACCCCTGGAAGGCGCAAAGATAAGTTGGAAACAATTAACATGGAAAGGAAACCCCTGCATATCGACAGGAAACCTGTCCAAGTAGACAGGAAACAGGTTCAAGGGGACAAGAAACCAATTCAGATAGACAGGAAGGTGAAGGAAGTTGATAAGAAGCCCATTTCTTTGGACCGGAAGCCTGTTCTAATAGAGAAAAGAGGAATTGTAGAGAAAGAAAACTCAAATGTGTTTCACAACAAAAGGTGAAAATTGAGCAATCTGAACTTTTTTCGATAATTTAAAAAGTTAGTGAAACAAAATGTTTCGACAGAAAATTAATTTTTTTCTCGCTTTTTACTCAGACAGTTTGCTGAGTAAAAAATAAAAGGTATTGTTTTGTAAAACAGAATACGTTTGGAAATTTTTTTTTCTTCAGAAAATGACTTGATTTTTTTACCTCTTTTTGATTCTTTTTCTTATAAATTCTTTTAAATAATCCATACTCCCAGTAAAATAAGGGAAATACATGATTTTTTTGTGAATAAGAATATCATACTTATTTTTAGGCGGAAAGAAGATCTGAAACCTTTGCTCAGCGACATTGGAAATGAACTCTTCTCTAATTCAAGGAACATTTCAGTGCATCAGTTCAATTATTTATTCAGAGACGGCGTGGATGCCGTTTTAATTTAAATTAAACTTGATTGTCGAAAACTTAGTTAAATTGTATTAATTGTATATCGTCGTCTATCAATTTTTGTTTTTAATTTTCCTAGATCTCCACTATTTGTCTGTTATTCCATTTTTGTCAAGCTAGGGTTCAGAGGCCGGCTTAAGGTAATCCACGGGGTTACTGTCTATATATTTTGTTATAAAATTAATTCACTAATCGTGTAATTATTAAAAAAAAGGCAAAGAAAATTCTAAATCCTTAAAGAGCATACTGACTGCCATAGTGAGAAAATATGGAGAAACATATTTATAGTAAAAAATATATAGACTACGATACTAATGTTAAAATAAGTCTTCTGCCTTAAACATAGAGCTTTAAATAATAGCTTGTTTCTTTCTTTGCCAAAACATTTAATAACTTTAGAGTTCCAGGGAATCATGAATATAACGAAACAGATTGTTATTAATTCCGTTCAGTCGTCTCTGAATCTGAAGTCTTATCCTTTGCGGTTAATCCTGTACCTGTTTATATCATTTGTTGTACTGACTGTGTACTGCAATTAGGGTTAGAGTAAAGCGTGAGGCGGCCAATGATGCAGGTCTAATTTTATTATTTATTTAATTATCGTTGTAGCCTCATTTTAAAAAAAATATTATTTCTTGAACCTGCTTATCCTATTAATTTCATTTTCACATTCCTTATTTAGCAGGAAAAAAATCTTTATTTTTTATAATTTCAGAGCGAAAGTTAGAGCAGACTGCACCTTTAATTAAACAAGAAATTGCAGAAGGTGACATCTATTTACATTGTTATAAAGATTAATTTTAAACTTGTTTAATCTAGGATTACAAGATAGCGAAGTTGAAGGGATTGAAAATAAATCTATTGACGAGGATCATTGTTATGCCCAAAGATTTACCAGGTACCTGCCCCCCTCCCCCTGAAAAATAACCTCAATCCCCAGGAAAAATAATTAAGAAGAAGTCTCAAATAAATGTTTAATTAACCAACTATTTAAACTCTTATATATTACCAAAGATAATATATATATAGATATGCAGGCAGGTATAAATTTTGAGGTCTTGAGAAAAGGTGCAAACAGCACCATCTCCGTCGTACGCATGGCATTTTATCCTCTGGATTGTTGCTAATTTATCACTTTGTTTATGCGTGATAACACTAAATGCGTACTATAGTATCAACAATGTATACTGCATATTGTACTTAATGAAACAAATTAATCAATGCAAATAAAACTGAGGTAGGAATTTGACTAGACAAAGTTTAAATGTGCAAGTTGTACTGAATGGCATACGTAATTAACGCAATTTAAATAAAAATTATGACTATAAAAGTACATCGAGTCTAGGACAAATTACAACTGATCTGATCATAACATAAGCAAAACGCGTACTGTATGTTTGTGTTACCTAAACCTTGAATATAACACAAATGCGTATTTCCTACAGATGGCAGCAAGGGGAGAAAGGAATATAGAAAGTAATCAATTTGTATAGATGTCTCTCCTTGCACCTTCTCTCAGAGGTTCAAAAATTAGTTGTCTGCTACAAGCAATTTAGGAAGGAGGTTTCTACCTGCCTGCATATCTATATATATATTATATTATCTTTGTATATTACTCACCCCAAAAAAATAAAAACATAACAAAATTTTTTTAAACAATTTGATTTTTTAATATACATATAAAATGAAAAATAGCAATTAAAAAGACTGTCGTCGTTATTTAATGTGATTCTTCATTTAAAGATGGTTATTTCCATTTACAACGGTGCCCTCATCAACTAAGTGGAAGATGACATTGTTTTTAAAGCTTTAAGTGATTAATTCAGATAAATTTTTCATATTTTTCCTGCAGCAAAAATGCGCAAGTCACTTATGTAGAAAAACCGCAATTGAAAATAATCTCTTTTCAAATTATTAAAATGGATATCTAATTTAGTCCTGATCTGATAAAGCTTTTAATGGCACCGTTGTGAATCAGACATGCCAATCTATAAATGAACGGTCACGAAATTACGCCACACACCCGTTAAAGATATATTGGAACAGTTAGATAGACTTAAGTGTGTTCCTTTAGATGTTTTGCAAAAACAGGGGATCCATAAAAATTGTAAACTAGGAAGAAGACTGTTACATTTTCATTTAGGCCAATGAAAATCAAACAAAGTTGTTTGTTAAGCCAATAATATAAATATTTACTTAACAATCACAACAAATACACATATGATGGCTTAACATTTAAATGGGATCTTCTTATTTCCCAGTTTTAAGTAATCGGTAATCCATGAATATGATTAAAGGGTAAAATATGAGCGAATTGATGAATTCACCGTGGAGGATGAAGAGGCTGGGACGGAGGCTGAAAATACGCAAAACGGAGGTCAAAGCGTAGATACAGAAAATGCAAGTACTATTTACTACTCGACGGGAATAGAAGTTCAACAGGAAGATTTAGCATCAATTCAGGTTGGTAAAAATATGTAGGCCTGAAACCTACCCGGGGTATAAAGTGGTTATGCAGGATGTTAATTATAAATTTATTTTACAATCCCAGGGGGTCAAAATCTGAGTTTTACTAGTTGGTCTTAAATTTTTTTCTATTATTTTTTAACGATCATAAATAATGGGGTTAATTGATAATTATTAGGCTATTGAGGGTTGTGAGGTTATTATTGATGGAGCACTGGTTGATGGAGATCTAGGAGTAACTGTTGAGCTTGTGTCAACTTCTACTCCAGATTTAGAGGACCAGGTAAATATAAATATTGAAAACACTAGCGGGAGTGCCCAGGTTTATATCATTAGTGTCATATTAACTCCCGCAGTTTACCTGCGCTTGAAATTGAATTATGAGTTTTGCTAAAGGACCCTGCGTTGCCCATAGATTTTCGATAATTTGGATTTTTCTTTAGCCTTTTTTCCACCCGTTTGGTCAGCTATTACGAAAAGAAATATATATATGGATAGAAATTAGACTCATCAAAGATCATCAAGCCATGAAATAATTTGTCTATTAATAACCGGAAATATAATACAACGGTTTAAAGTGTAACGTTAAATAATTATTGCATAAATCTATACATAAAATTGGCGTGTCAGGGTGTTTGTTTGTATCCAATAAACGTCAAAACGGCTGTACCGATCGGGCCCAAATTTTGTGTAGGACATCACATGACTCCAAGGAAGGTTTATGAATGATCAAAATTTAAAAAAATTTGGGTTTAAAAGTTTTTTATTTTGTAAAATTTTAAAAATCCACGATTTATTTATAAAATCTGCGAAATTTAATTTTCTTTGTTTTAAATGTACACAAAGAGAACATGTTCACAATTTAAATAAAAGATGGGCGCAAAGCGTCCTAAAAGCCTAGTATATATACAAATAAACAAATATAAATCTAAATATATAAATAAATATATAAATATAAATATAAATAAATATAAAAATGTGTTATATGACCGGAGCTTTTTTCATAGATTGCAAACCTTTTTGCGACACAACCGATTTAAAGGAAAGGGATATTTGCCAGCAATTTACGCACGTCTTTCATAAATATTATCTTTTTACAGAATTGCCAAGAAGTGATTGTCGAAGGAGAGGAGATGGATGAGGAGGGTGGATCAAGAGAGAATGAAGTGATCGAATGGACGGATAATAATGAATTCCTATATTATACAGAAGAGGTAATAAATTATCATTTTTTAATGGAATCTTTCTGTCAAATGTATCTATAAGAAGCATCTAAACTAAAAAAAATCTTTTTGATACTCTTTTTTTAACTTCTTATTTTAAAGTATTAAAGTAATTATTAGAGCTGCATGTCGAATTCACATGGTACCCAGGAAACCTTTGTCTTATCTAGTATGACTGTAATATCTTCTTTATTACTCCCATACGTTTATGCGATCGACAGGGACAATAACTGCAAATTCTTCAATGATACTAAGATACAGGTTGAAAGAATCATTGTTAATTAGACAATTAATAGACATGCCACTCTTTTCAAATTAAAATTACTTGAAATTTTACTATCTATTCAAGGTTGAAGACAAGGCGACCTATGACAACCGGAAGTTAAAAAACAAGCGAACTGTTGCAGCTGTCAGCTCAGAAGATAAAACGGCAGCCTTGGCGGCCATGGAAGAGCTTCGATGCCGCGGTGCAACTACTGAGGATCTTGTTTGTCGTCTTTGTCGCCCTCCCCGTCCTTTCACCGCCTACTCAACCTTGCTAACTCATTATAGAAGCCATGCTGGTCTTAGACCATTCGAATGTTCAATATGCCAGGTGAAGGGATTTTATTTGATGGCAGGTCACATATTTTTTTGGTGCATTGATATATTTTGGTGCAATTGATTTTAATTGTTATTATTAATTTTAAAATTATTAGTTCAGCTGCTCTTTTTGGTTTGATATTGCTCATTGCATACACCTGTATTTCTTGGTTGCTTAAAAGTCCCTAATTGGATCTTTCTTGATTTCTGGTAAAACTGGGGTAGTTGAATGAATCCACTGGCTATTCCTCATTATTATTAATATATTATCATGATTTTTTCAAGAAGTCCAATTATACAAGGTAACAATATATTTAGGCTACTTTCACAAGACAACACAGTTTGAATTATCATCTGATGACTCATGCAAACAAAACCAGGTTCACTTGCCCACATTGTAACAGGTAAACTATTCGCTATTCAATGAGTTTGGTGGGGGTATATATTTTCTTAAAAATTCACTCATCCTCCATGATTATATCTTTTCACTCAGTTGTTAGGTAATTTAAGTTTTTTTTAAGTGTTTCCCTCCAAACTGAGATAAATAAATGAATTTTTGGATAAATCATTAGTAAATCAATATCTCTTGGGATTGAAATTTACAAATAAGGATAGCTGTAAAGTAAAATGTCTGGGTTACCCACAAAGGATGAGACTTTTCAGGTTTGATAATTCAAAGTTTTTCAGACTCGAAAATAGTCTTTTATGGATAGAATAAACTAACTGTTTTGAAAGAAACCAGGAAACTTTAGCTGTAAGCCTGTGGGTATCTGACAATAAAAAAGCTAAAACAATTATGGATTACGTACAGTCGTCTTTGAAATGGGTTAAACTCCGTATAAGACTAAAACTATTAATGGTGTAGGATTAAAATATAGTTTAGTAATTTTTTATATATTTCAGGAAATTTCGGCACCCGACGCATTACAAGGAACATGTTAAGAAACATGGTGAAGTGGTTCAATTCTGTTGCAGTATTTGCGAGGTAAAATCAATTAATAAATAAATTAATAATTAGTAAAAACACATCTTTTTTAACGCAAATTATCTTCTCAGACATCAGTTTCCACACAGAGTCACTTTCGAAAGCATCTGAAAGCCAAGCACAACAAAACTATAGATATCATGGGAAACATTATAGACTGGCCGCAGGTATAAACTTAGAATAAACTTAGCACATTTGTTTACGCGCATTTTTCTGGTTTTAATAAACCGCGGCATTTAAGGATGGTAAAGAGCGCATGTACCGAAAGAAGAAGAAGGTGACTGCTGAAGAGAAGGCTAAAAAGAAAGAAGAGACGATTAAAAACACACCGGAGATGTTTGAGGAGGTTAGATTTACCACATTTATTTTGGAGATGTTTGAGGAGGTTAGATTTACCACATTTATTTTGTGCGGTTTTTTTACTAATTCTTAATCTACTGTTCATCCATACTTCTACAGAAATAATTAAAAAATGAATATGAAATTCACTTATTCATATTCTTAGATTCAAATGGTGAACACTAGCACAGGTACAGTCCTCTACCAAACTGGAGATATCTACGCTAGTGACAACGGAAAATTTTATCAGGTAAATATCTCAACCTACATCATATTTACAGTTTTATTCGCAAAATTGGAAGAAAAAAAGGATTTGTAGGGGAAATAAATAAGTTTTTGGTAAAAATATCAAAAAGGTTGAAAGATTTTGCCGTTTGATTTTCAATTTATCATTTCCCCAGAGCATCAAAAACCCATTACCTCATCCCTGGGGGGTAACATTCTTGAACATGTTTATTGTATACCTCTGCTGTCAACAGATAATAAAAACACTGGGGTGTTTATTTTCTTTGAAAGCATGTCTCTCTCAAAAAAAGAAAAAAATCCTGAAAGTTGGCGCTGAATGCAAAAAAAATTGTTTGGGTTTTTTTTTGTTGAACTGGGTAAAATAAATGTTTTTTTAAGGGAAAATGTTGGTAAAATGTAGCAAAAAGGATTGAAAAAAAATTCATATTGAATTCCAATAAATCTCAGTTTATTCCTCCAGATCTTCAAGAACTATTTCCCCCTCCCCTGACCTGGGGGGTGTATAATTCTTGAAAATTTATACCCCTGGTGGCAACAGAATAATGAAACATTTATAAGGTGGACAAAGATCAGCTCCGTCTCAGTAATCAGTCATCAGATTCCTCCCTTGGATCAACATCAGCAAACATACCACCCATGGTGAGCCTAGGAAACCAGCTGACCCATGGTAGTCACGCCAGCTTCAACTCAGAGGGGATTATGACCTCTAGTGCCCAGATGGTTCAGAGTAGTCAAATTATCATGGACGCACCCTCTCAGGTACCTTTCTTCAATTATTAACTAATAGCTTTCTTTGTTTTTTATTCCTGAACGTGGTGACCTCTTTTTCCATTATCTGCTATGTATAAGAGTTGAAACACTAAAATTTGAATTAAATATTCTATATTTCTAGAATGAGCTGTCAAACAGCTGTAGTCCGATGATCTTTGTAGTTCCTAATACTGGAAAGCCAGGTAATTTCTATACTGTTTTCATCTAACAATAATTGAACTGTGAAATCAATAATTTCAGAAAAATTATGAGATTTAATTAGCAATTTATTTTTTAATAAAGCTCAAGAAATCCAGATTTGATGTCAACATTAGTCACACTGTGATAAGTGCAAAGAGAAAACTTCATTGAAACGTGAAAAACGGTTTTTGTCCACCGTTGTAAATTTGTATTTAAACTGTTTAAAAAAAGTAAAATTTTAAATTTTGTTGAGTCCCATTGAAAAAGTTTAAAAATAAAGGAGAAAAAAAATGTTGTTTAGATGAAGAAATTTACGAAGATCAGTTGGTTGTGAGTTTGAATAGCTCCAGCCTTGCTTTTCAGCCTAAAAACATTTTAGTTCAAACCTCAAACCAAACCAAACTACTATCAAATCAAACCGTGACCTTTCGAAATCAGTCCCAACTGCTCCCCAACCTTTCTCCCTCTCTAACCAACCAACTTAAGACATTTTCCGACCAAGTACAAACATGCAACCAAGAACAAATCATGCAAAACCAAACTGAGTTGAATGGAAACATAACCCAATATATATCAAACAACATCAATGTCACCCAAAACTCACTAGGTAAGGATTTGTCTTACAAACTTATCGTTAATATAAACTAAAACTTGAAATAACCATTTGGAATCATTTCAATCATGATTTCTTAGAAAAGGAGCTGGCCTTGAAAATGAATAATGATTATCAATTGGCATGTTTTTTTTATTAATCAACCTACAAAAAGAATTATAGCAAATAAATAGCAAAATATAAACATTCTTTTACACTTTTCATATATTTAAAATAGTATGAAATTAATCCAAAATGTAATAATTCAGGAGTCCCCAATTGTGCAGTACAGACTATTCAAGCTACTAGAGAAAATAATTTCCAATATATCTCTTCTGCAGGTTGTATTTCAAATTCATTCATTTATTTTACTCTCATAGACATGACATAAAGATAAAATTCCTTATAAATACTGCTAAGGGACAGATCGCTTCAAACCTATTAACTTACACTTTTGCAAACTTTTAATTTATATAGATTTTGGCCAATTTATATAGAATAGAATAAGCAGAGTTTGAAATATGGAAGGTCTACATTTTTTTTGCCTCCGCGCCCCATATTTACGCATATTCATTTACATTTTTTAATTATAATTAATACAAAGAAAAAAATTATTTCAGGGTCACTGACTGATTTGTGTCTTACTGATGGATTGATCAACAATGAAACTAACAATGGTTTCACGTCTAATTGTGATGATACTGAAACTGTTGTTACACCTGTGACCGGTCAACCTATTGGGAAAAGAAAAATGAGCATTGAGGAAGTGATAAAGAATGAATTAATGCTGTTCAAAGAATCTCCTGCTGAAACCCCAGGTGCAACAAATGCTGCAAATCGTTCACCCGACGAGGAAAATGCGGGGACAATTTCCATTCTTGAGCGAGCCTTGACTGAGGTTTTTCCTGCTAATGTACGCGCAGAGGACCGTGCTCAGCTCCCTGTAAAGTCTGATGACGAATCTGAAGGTTTTGAGTTCCAAACTGGTCACATTTTACAAAATGGCGGTGATTCAGAAGCCCTGTACAATCCCAAGAAAAGTCCCCTGAAGAACAGAAACGAAATCTTGTGTGATATCCTCGGCATTCGAGGATAATGAAATCCTCCATTTTTTGTGAGTTAAAATTCACTCAAATGGTGATCACTAATCAAAGTATTTATTTTTCCTCTTTTATTTTAAGATTTTTTGCATTTTATTTAAATTTTCTTTGCAGCTAAACATGATGTTGCTTATTCACTTAATTATGAAAAGTTCTAAACTGTTTACTTATTTAGACATATTTCTGGATCTTGCTAGATCTCAAACTTTGTGCCAAACAAATTCCGGAATTCTGCAGCAATGTATGGGCTCCCTGCATATGTTTAAAGATACACATAGAAAGATTTAAGATTGTATTTGATCTTCGCACTGCTCATAAAGGATTGCATACAATTTGTATAGAACAGAATGTTATAATTTCAAAGGAATTGAGTTTTTGCTCTTACTCAAATGTTCTAATCCCTGCAACAACCTATAAGTGTAAACTTTCATATTTCAATTTTAGATTTTATAATCTAACAGAATTCTTAGTTTGAAATAACTAAGGTCTACAACATTGGGTGCAAAGATATAGAGATTTAAAAATTTGAGTTTGTGGCAAAGACTAACTTCTATTTTGTCTTTTTACTTAAGTTATAAAATTTTTGTGCCCCCCCCCCCTACCCCCCTTAACGAAGAATTATACCAATAGTTACATAAATATATAGTTTAAAATAGTTACTATTAATATCTGCTCACTTTCTCCCTGGCCTCGCGGCCCTCTCCACCTTTGTGCCCTTATTAACATTCTCGTATCTTTAATCATAATTAAAAATGTAAAAAGATATATACTTCATTTTTTCTAAGGGTCATATTATCATACTTTTTGGCCCAATTTTTTTGGTGTATATTTTTTCAATTTTGAGTTTATATATTCGTTCACAAACATCATTTCATACCTATATACTTATATATGTTCATACCAAAACCTTACATAATATACAAGAAATATATACAAAAAAAACTTTAATATCAACTCCTGGCATTTTTAGTATCTTTTTTTCAGATTATATATTGAATTTGAAATAAATAAAAAATATGTAAAACCGTAATTTACTTCAATTACTTTTTCCTTAATCTGTTTGACAATAAAGTTTTTACATACTGTCGGTGTGTATTTTGTGATAATTTGTCTCCCAAAAGTAAAACAGCCTGTGAAAATCGCGAAAGAAAAATACCGATAAAATTCTGACATTTTTGAGTTTAGTTACTTAAACAGGGAAACTGAATGAGAGTAAAATTATGTATTTGTAAAATAGGTCAAGTTAATTAGTTGCCAGATTTTCTGCAGATTGTATTTAGAAGTGATGTCTTTTAATGTGTCCATGGTAGATCAGTTCAACTATAGGTCGTATCTATCTACAACACTGCTCTACGGCAGGCCCGTGGCACACTTCAGTCTAACTAAAAAGATAAAAACGATAAATGAAAGAAAAAAGGAAAAAATGGGAGAAAATTGGCAAAATCTTATATTGTCACTAATATTATGTGTATAGGATTAGCTATAGTCGTTAGTGGTACCGTTATTACAAAATTAGCGGCGTTAATGGCGCAAAGCGGAGAAAATTTTTGTCAACGGTTCAAAAAATCGTTAACGGCATAGAATGGTATATTACAGTATTAGCGTCGGCAAAAAATTCGTTAACGGTTAAAAAATCGTTAAAGGCACAGCTGTTAACGTTTTATTGCAGTATTAATGGCGTTAACGGAGAAACAAATTTCGTTAACTGTTTAGAAACACAGAAGACAACATTTAAAAAACATTAAAACTATAGGAATGAGATTCTGCCTGAAACTGGGCAATTAGCACCTTGCGATAATCGTCCGATGCTGATACTGTTACTTCCTACTGGTTTAGGGCCGATTTGTGCTTTACCGTCTCCATTAATCCTACTTTTGGTGTAAAGGAATTGAGTCTTTGCCACAAACTATGATTTCACAATCCCTATATCTTTACATCCCTATGTCGTAGACCTTAGATATTTCAAACTATTAAAACTGTTAGATCAAATAATCTAATTTTGAAATATCAAAGGTTTAAACAATTAGGTTTTATAGATATAGGGATAAGAAAATTTGAGTTTGTGTCAAAAACTCAATTCCTTTGGTGTGATCCGACATCTAGTGCTTGAGATAGGGGTGCGGCCGGAGCCTACTCCGGATGTTCCGAATTTGTGTCTGCCGTACTAAAAAAAAAATTATTCACTGCTCTATTTTAAAACGTTAATGCTGCCATAATTGTCCTTACTAACAACCATCTAGAACCCTGACTTATGTCTTTGTCCGTGAATATAAGAAAAGAAAGCCAAATTTGAGAAAAGACATTATTGTTTTTTATTAATTTTCAAAAGTAATAGTTTTTTAAAAACAAATAAGTCCTTCTTAGATAACGAAGCAAGGCTTTTTTAAATTTTTGACGATCGATAACAACCGTTAACGTTGACCCTTCATAATAATGGTTGTACATTCGTTGAGGTCCTTTGCCAACGATCTGTTTTCGTAGAATAGATTATTTTTACACGAAGCATGTAATTGACAGAAATTATCAATCATTACAATTCAAATCAAATCAGATTTCTAGGAATATCCTACCTGCATTTCGAATTCGAGATGACTATACTAACTCAAAAATTAAGCCTGGGTTAACGATTTGCAGTAGTTCCACTTGTAGGCATCTTTGAGAAGGTATTTTTCACCATTTTGCTTTAAGTTTAAACCTCATTTGGTAAACTATACTCGTCGATTTGAAATACTTAGTTAAATAGATTGACAACATTGCTTATTCGAAATACATTTTTTTGGGTCTGAAAACTCTTAGCTCAAAAAACTCTTAGGTCAGCTAGAATTATTCAGAACAATTATCTCGATAAAAACACATGCCAGATGAAATCCAAAAACTTTCATACCGTAAAAAAAATGAAAGTTAAATGTCAAAAAACTATTTTCAAACCCAATTGTTTTTCGTTTTTCGTTTTCGTTTTTCAAAAGTTCAACACGCATGATCGAATATCATAATGTTGATACAATATAGAATTAAAATCATCCTTTGTAGACATATTTTCTAAATCATTTTTAAAAACATGTAAATGCTATTAAATTTATTTTGGATATCAAATATCCAAAATGCATATCAAAGTGGTTGGCAGAGGTTGAAATTAATTCTTATGACAGTTTTATCTTTAAAACTTTGATAAAGAAGAGAAATTTAAAACTTGAGAACGGAAATAGTTAAAATGAAAATTTATGTAATTCTTTCCTTTGGCAGGATGACGAATACGAAGACTAATTTTAAAGATTTGCATGAACGATTTGCTTTTCACGATTTTATCATTTTAACTGAAGTCTACCAAAAATAAGAGAGATGTTTTTTTTTTGCTAAATGAATAATTTTCATTTGTGAATTTGTTATAAACTGATCTGTGGAGACTGGAGATCGTCAACGAGGAAAATTAAAAGACTTTTCAGATGGAAAAATTTACCTCACTCTTGTGTTAAAAATGGTTCAAAAGTTTCAGTTAAATACTTGTGGGATCCGTCAAAAGGAGAGGTCGGTACACTTGAGGATGAACTAAATAAAGAAGAGTTAAAACAAAAGGAGAGGTCGGTACACTTGAGGATGAACTAAATAAAGAAGAGTTAAAACAAAAGGAGAGGTCGGTACACTTGAGGATGAACTAAATAAGGAAGAGTTAAAACAAAAATAAAGAAATTTAAAGTGAGAAACATATGTTATAAACAATTTTTCACCTCCAGAAGTCAGGATTTAAAGATAAAAAATTTTGTTTAACGCAGACACTGTCAGATACAAAATAAAAAATTGATCATACTCAACAAAAAATCGCTCACATTCAATAAATGATAAGATTTTTTTTAAATGAGCAATATTTTTTCCAAATTTGGCAGCCATCTATATTCAGAGGTCAGATAAACGATTTTTTATTATAAGTAAGAGGGTATACTATGCTAAATATATACCAATTAGGAACAATGTTTGAGATAACCTAGATTTTCACAACAAGCTTATCAATATTAGATCCGTACATTTCTTAATAAGAGTATAATCATTGCCTAGTTACACTTACTTTTATACCCCTTTTGCATCCTCAGTCATATTGGTAAAAAGGTAAAAAACGTCAAAACAGCTGAAACGATGGGACCCAATTTTTGTGGCTCCTCAAAAAGCCTTCATGGAAGGATTATGAACGTTTAATAGTGGACAATTTTTCAAAATGTCAAAATTTTCAGTTTTACATTTACGAAAAATGGTCGTTAAAAAGGTAACATTTAAACGCTTAAATTGTTGAGAAGACTATTGACAGCATATTTTTTTCTTTCAAATTTAGTCATTTTCGACATTTTTTTAAATTATGATATTTTCTTATATATTTCCCCCTGTTTACTATATTATTCAAACTCGACTGCACTCTGTAAACCGTCCAGGCTTCCTGAATGTTCAATATTTTTATATTAAGTTTTTTATGGCATCGGAAAATATCTTTATAGAGTTCTTTATCATTTTTAATAAGATAATTCAAGCAGGATTAATTAAGTTGTCAGCAACAGCCGTGCTAAAGTTTATTTTTATTTGTTTCCACTAAAGGGACTGTACACGTTATTGACCTTCACAATATTTCACTCTAAAGCTTTGCAAAAATTAATGAACTATCCATGTTTTTAAAAACAGAAATGAAATATGTTGGTTTCTCTAAAAAAAAGTGACATGCGATGATGCGATTACGCTGAAGAAACATTGGAGGAACATGCCAGAAATAAACACTGTTTAAACTAGAAAAACGACTATATAAGAATTAGGGTATTGTACTCTTCTGTTAAAATTTGGAGTTTTATGTATTGCTTGCATGCGCACAATGTATTGTTTAATTTTGCGAACTTTTTACAATTTGTTCCGAATAGCGCTCAAAATATTTAGCGCGGAAATTATGAAATTTGTGAATTTAGGAAATTTGCGTGAAATGCAACGATATTGTTTTTCGCAAGATATGTAAAAACGCAAAAAATGGGCACTGCAGGCGCAGACAAAAATGTATGCTCTAAATTGCACATTTTGGGTTGAATTAATTTTCCATTTCGCTGTAAATCTTTGTTTGAAATATCAGAGGTTTGCGACACCAGGTTTCTGCCTTAGTTAGTATCTACCATGATGTCATCAAACCAAATTCACGATCTTTAAACTTCACTGAACCATGAGCATCATGAACTAACAGAAAATAAAATTAAAAAATAATACTCCTTCCGTTATGAAGAACGCTGTGTCATTCTATAGCAATTCTGTACAGTGGGACATTTAATTTTGTGCACTTTTTGCGAGATTTAAGCCTCCTACAGTACAGTCTAGTACAGTAAGTACAGGGTTACTCACGGAACGACTGGCCGGAATTTGTTTTTTTTCGTTTTCTTACATTCAGGGTTCCTTGTAGACCAAAACTCACTTACTTTTGTGCTTAACAATTTATTAAACCATCAAAATACTTAATTGAGTTTTGGGTCGTCTTTACAGTCTCATCCTTCATGGGGAACGCTGCATTTAGCATTACGATTTACGACATATTAAACCATAAGGTTCTGTCGAATTATGTACACTATAAGCCGGATGGGTTCAATTAATAAACTATAAATACTATTAAGTATGTCCCCATTTTATATTTATTGACAGTTATGTGGCCGGCTACATATTTATAAACACTTTCAAATCTATAATATTTGTATTCAACTTGATATGATACTTCATTGATATATCAATGAATAACATATCTTCTTTTTTTTGTGATATATTGCGACATTCTTAAATGAAAGATTGATATTGTTGAAATAATTATGTTTGTTCTTTAAAAATTCACAAAAATTTCTTGGATTTTAATAAATTTTAACAAGTCAATTTTACAATTGTCATGATGCCATGCATTCATTTTTATTATCACTAAATTTCCGTAATTGTGTATTGAGTATTGCCAAATATACAGTTACACCGTTTAATATCATGTTTATGCAACATATCTGGGAGAAAACAGACATAATTGTGGATTATATTAAAAATACGTGAAATAATGCTAAAAAAAGATGGAAAAGAAACGTTTAAAATAAAATGTAACTCATCACTTTCAAAACGCATGATGTGGGATAAATAAAATAAAAAATAAAAACTTTTACTTCAACGAATTTCACCAGATAAAAGCAAGATTTTACTGTGTTTAACAAACATAAAAACAAATCCATTATCCAACTTAGATTTTTATTGTTTTATCTTTATTTTCTGTTGTGTAAAATTAAAAAAATAAGAATAAGAGTGACAAACAATTTCATAAAAGTTGAAGTCAACGGTGTTTGTATTGTAGATAAAATGTTTCCATGAAGATTTCTCAGTTTTTCAAGCTAAATATTAGCCTTCTTTCAAAAATAATTTAATACAAAAAGAAGATAAAAATAAGATGACGAGAAAAAAGTTTTATTCTTGTCAAAATACATTTAAAAATTTTTTAAACATCTCTGTCGTTTTTAATTTTCTGAGTGAATTTAGCGGTAAAAAATGTTTTGCAAATAAGAGCAATTTTGTGAAATAAGAAAATGTCGAATAACGCTGCATGATTTTAAATATTTGACATTTAGCTGGTTGGGCGGGCGCACAGTGCAGAATTTAATTAGATAGTCATTTAACCACCTCCCCTTCTTTTTTTCAACCCCCCCCCCCCCAATCTTCCATCTACCAGCTACCTTTAATGTAATTTAAAAAAACTTTTGTTTTTACATTTGCAAATCCTGATGTATTAAATGCCAATATCAATATTTCTAATATAACTTAAACATATTTAAACATCTTCACCTAAAGCGCACCAAATATATTGGAGCAAGACACAAATTTTTTATCTTTTAAAGACCATTTGAGCGCGCGCGGCACTTCATTCTCTTTTGTTAAATTCTAGATTTTAGCCAAAAAATGTTTGCATAGGATTTCGTATTGAATATCTTAAAATATTGTCAGATTTAAGAAAAATTAATTAAATTACATCTACAGTCTCTTTAAAGTTATGATATTTCAATAGTTCTAAAATATCAGATTTAATTAATGAAAAATATTGCCAACCCTGAAAAGATTAAGGTCTACAAATGAAGATAATAAATAGTCCCCCTCCCCCTCTCCGGTAGGTTGAAAGAATTTTTTTTCTATAATTTATTTCTTTATCTTTTAAATATTATTGAAATATTTATTATGAAAATTAATTATTTTTCAAAAATCATTAAATTGTACACCCCCCTTCTTTTAAGATAAACCTGGATCTCAGCACTAACAACCATCATTCATTTTAAGGATTATATGACTCCCGCCCCCTCCCCCAGCTTCACAAAAAAATATACATTGCACCGACCAGAAATATACATTGCACCGACCAGAAATTATCTAAGCTTAGCCTTTTAACGCTAAATTTAAAACATATAGTTTAAAGTATATTTTCGACCGTGAGGAACTTTTGATCATAAAATCGTCATTTTCTACTTTTTTAACACCTCTTTCTACATAACTTTTGTCTTAGACACTCTAAAGTAACCCCCACCCCACCCTGGCCCCCAGCCCCCCTTCTTATCTTCTTGATTAAGAACATAACGGGGGATGCAAACGTTCTTGACTAAGAACGGAACAGGGGGATGAAACCATCCTTTGACTAAGAACACCAAGACTGCATGGAACAGGATGACCATTCATAGACTAAGAACGGATCGGAACGGAATGGAACAGAACGAGAACGGAACGATTGGAAAAAAAGGAACAGGAACAGAACGATCTAGCTGTCGGAACGTGTCCAGCCCTAACAAAGTCACAAGTGTCAACTGTAACAAGGAAAACGAAATTTTCTCACATTAGTTGAAATGTTTTCCAAGAATAAATAAAAAGTGTAAAGACAGAAAATAAAGAACACATAAAATTGCACTTATTTTTGGTAGCTAATAATTTGATAACTAACAGTTTGGAAACTTAACAATTTGGTAACCCGACCATTGGTAACTAAAAATTTGGTAACCAACAATTTGGTAACTAACAATTTGTATAATTGAAACTTAAGTTTCACAATCATTGTGTGTATATTTATTTTCTGTGGAACAATGTTTTTTTAAAGCCTATGTCACCCTAGGCTACCCATGAGTGTCCACACAAAATGTCAGCCCATTCTGTTAAGCCATTTGGCTGGTTTTATTATATAGATTGTTATAATTCTAGTGCACTGTCCCTTTAAACAATTAGATTTAATTACTTAACAGTTTTCATTCAAATCTGAAATGGCAGTTGGCCAAGTGCAATTCAGAAATCATAAGACTTTACATGAAGGAATTGAGTTTTTGCCACAAACTCTTATTTTATAATCCCTATATCTTGACAAGACCTTTGATATTTCAAACTATAAGATTCGGTAAGATAAAATATTTGAAATAGCCAAGGTTTACAACATAAGGTTGAAAATATATAAAGATTAGAAAATTTGAGTTTCTGGCAAAAACTCAATTTGTTATAACAAGTTTTAAAAATGCATATCGAATTTAATTTTTGTGTATATCGATTTTACAATGATTTTTAACTGTGTGTTGAAATTGTTGATTTTAAAAATGGTGTACCCAATAGTTAAGAACGTTACGTTATCCTTTTTTTTGTATTTTAATGATTACACGTTTACAGAAAAATCCAGAGGTTTTTATCTGTAATTTAAAGTACGTTGCTTCCAGTTTGCAAAAAATCTTAAATTAAAATAGTTTAAAGAGAGAATTTAGTTTGAATTGCCCTGTGTAATTGTCTTTTTGTACAGCGTTTAAAATCAAACCATATCTAAACACTTACACAAAGAAATAGTTACTTATAATGGTCTACACTGTACTGTAAACTATAATATGATTTATTTTGTATTTGGACTATAGAAATTCTGAACATCTAATATTAAGATAACATTTTTGGTTTACTGAATCTTCCTGTCCAAATAGATTATCAAGTACAATAGGCGGCAACAGAGAAATGGACCAATTTATACACGACGTCACAAGTAGGGTTGTTAATAGTTTTTGTAAACGTTCGTTTTTTATTTCGTTTTCAAAAACGATCGTTTCGTTTTCGGAAAAAACGATCGTTTTTAAAAACGACCCACTCGTTTTGAACTTTTAAAAAATGAATAACGATCGTTTTTGAAAACTATCGTTTTTATTAAAACGATTTGAGACCGTTTTTCTACGATTGTTAACGATCGTTAACGAAACGACGATTTTTATCAAAACGGTCGTTTTTGGAGAAAAAAATTACATGTATGCAACTTTATTGAATGTCGTCTTGCATGAAGTTAAACAGTTGTGGGGGAGTTAAAACTCCTTGATATTTTCTTTGAAAGTCCTCAATGATAAGTACAGATGCCCTTCAGGTCGATTTCCTCTCTTCGTTAACGATCGTTAACGAAGGGGTCGTCGTTAACGATCGTTTCGTTTTCGATTTTTCGTCGTCGTTTTCATAACGAAACAACCGTTTTTCTGAAAAATGAAAACGTTAACATCCCTAGACTCACAAGTGTCATATATAACATGGAAAACGAAATTATCTCAAATTATAGTTGACATGTTTTCCAAGATTAAATAAAAAAATGAACAAATTCTACGTTGCCATCTAATGTACTATTAGAATCTTGTACCTGTCTACCTCCCCCTGGCTTTAATACATTTCCTACTGAATTTAAACTGTATTTATTATAATATGATGCATGTAGATAATATCGCATATTTGTAAGTTTTAAATGTACATTCTGATTATGTTATTTATTTATTTGTTATTATTTACATGTTCTCTCTTTTTATTCATTTTCTTTTTTAATCTGCATTTTCATCTTTGTTTAGCTAAATCTGATTTTAAAAGGATTTTATAATTCTAGAATTTGATTTTTTATTCTTTGAATTCGACAACTTTTTATCATCTGCGTTTTTTCTAGCTAATTAAGCTTTATTAGGAACTCTCCTGGACCATTCTATTTATTCCTAAAAAAATGCTAAATTTATCTCTTCTTTTCTTTGTCTATATTATATCAATATTTGATTAATGTTTGATAATAAGGGACTGAAAGCAATTAATTCTCTATGCAAAGTGACCCTCCATGCAAAGATAGCGATACCCCATCTACAACGGTACTTTTGAAACCTAAATCTGAGAAAAAATGTGGAAGATACCGTCGTTTCCAAAATACCAAAATGGTTATTTCTTTGAACCTCTCCATTGTATCCTATAAGCAAGAATAGGGCAAGTAGATTTTGCAGAAAACCAACGAATTAAATGAATTGAATAAACAAAAACATAATTCATACAATTGAACAGACAAAACTTTTCAGGGTAAACTGAGGGTCACTCGAATTTACGCTCATGGTCCCTTGAGCAATTTATTTTTGTCCCGTTGTTTATCTTTGTTTTGCTAAATCCCTTTTTAAAAACATTTATTTATGCAGTTCTTTAATCTTTCTTTTGAAAATTTGTTCTCGTAGAAATGTTATCGTTTTTCCTACATTCAGTTTAATTTTCAGATTTGTTTCTCTAAATCTGAAATGCTGGTTTACAAAATCTGTTTGTAGGGATGTATATGTAGGGATAGGCAGGGGATAATATGTAGGGATAGGCAGGGGTGTATATGCAGGGAAAGGCAGGGGTGTATATGTAGGGATGGGCACTTTTTTCAAAAATCTGTTGAAATTTTTCAGAAATTTCAAAACGATCGCTTTTAATTAATGTCGTTCTGGTAAATTTCAAAACGGTCGTTTTTAAAGGTTGTCTTTTAAAGAAACAATCGTTTTCCGTTTCAAAATGGAAAACAAGTATATATGTATTATCAATGTTCACATGATACACTATTATGCAGTTTTTTCTTCAGATTTTCGTTTTAATACGAAAAACGATTCATTTTTCGGTTATCGTTCTGGAAATGTTAAGACGATCGTTAAAAAAATACCATCTTAAAAATTTCAAAACCATCGTTTTGAAAGAGAAACGATTCCCAAAATGGACACTAAAAACGGAAACGATCGTTTAAAAAAAATTCAAAACAATGGCAATCCCTACCTTTATGTCTGTAATTGTCTTTTAAATATGTTTTTATCACTAAATTGTATTTTTTTTTTGTTCTGATCTGTCTCATTTATCTACAGAAATACCCAAAATATTGTAGAATAGAAAGACTACATTTTAGCATTTCATATATATTTGATGGAGCAAAAAGTTGGGTCTGTGCAAATTGCACAACTACTGTGTTTCATGACTATATAAAATCATAAATTAAATCTAACAGTCGTTTTCCAATTTCACAGTTTTTATTCTCGCTTGCTTCTTGTAATTGGATTTAGCTAAATCTCTGGATTTTGAAGTATTATGCATTCCTTGATCTGTTTAATTCTACTAACCATGACATGTGAAAAAGGGATTTAGGAAATGAGAAATGTGCAAAGAATCAGTGTTTATGATACAAGGAACCACACCACCATGTCATCGTGATATACTAATTAGATCTAACATCTATCTAAACCAGGTATTTCACTAATTAATCTACAGGTTGTTTCACTAACTAGATCTAACATTCATCTACAGGGTGTTCCATCAGATAGATCTAGCATTCATCTACAGGGTGTTCCATTAGCTAGGTCTAACATTCCTCTACAGGGTGTTCCACTAATTAGATCTAACATTCATCGGCAGGTTGTTCCACTAAGTAGTTCTAGCATTCATCGACAGGGTGTTCCACTAATTAGATCTAGCATTCATCTACAGGGGGTTCCACTAATTAGATCTAGCATTCATCGACAGGGTGTTCCACTAATTAGATCTAGCATTCATCTACAGGTTGTTCCACTAATTAGATCTAGCATTCATCTACAGGGTGTTCCACCAATTAGATCTAGCATTCATCTACAGGGTGTTCCACTAATTAGATCTAGCATTCATCTACAGGGTGTTCCACAAATTAGATCTAGCATTCATCTACATGGTGTTCCACTAATTAGATCTAGCATTCATCTACAGGGTGTTTCACAATAAAATCTGATATTCATCTACGTTACTTCACTTATAAGATCTAGCATTCATTTACAGGTTTTTCCACTGATAAGATCTAAAATTCATCTACAGGGTCTTCCACTAACTAGATCTGGCATTCATCTACAGGGTGTTCCATTAAATAGATCTAGCACTCATTTTCAGGGTGTTCCACTTACTAGATCTAGCATTTGTAGACAGGGTGTTCCACTAATTAAATCTAGCATTCATCTAAAGGGTGTTCCAATAATTAGATCTAGCACTCATCTACAGGCTGTTTCATTAACTTAATCTAGCATTCATATGCAGGGTGTTCCACTAATTAGATCTAGCATTAATCTACATGGTGTTCCACTAATTAAATCTAGCATTCATCTACAGGTTGTTTCACTAATTAGGTTTAAAATTCATCTAGAGGTTGTTCCATTACGTAGATCTAGCATTAATCTACGGTGCGTTCCACTAGATTTTGCATTCATCCACAAGTTGTTTCACTAATTCGGTCTAGTGTCCATATAAAGGTTGTTTCATTAACTAGATCTAGCATTCATCTACAGGTTGTTTCACTAATTAGATCAAACATTCATTACAGGGTGTTCCATTAACTAGATCTAGCATTCCTCTACAGGATGTTTCACTAATCAAATCAAACATTAATCTACAGGATGTTTTACTAATTAGATCTAGTATTAATCTACAGGGTGTTTCACTAATTAGATCTAGCATTATCTACAGGCTGTTCCACTAATTAGATATAGAGCATTCATCAACATTCTACAGGGTGTTCCACTAAGTAGATCTAGCATTCATCTACAGGTTGTTTCAATAATTCGGTCTAGTATTCATCTACAGGTTGTTCCATTAACTAGATCTAACATTCATCTACAGGGTGTTCCACCTATTAGATATAGCATTCATCTACAGGTTGTTTCACTAGTTAGATCTAGCATTCAACTACAGATCGTTTCACTTACTAGATCTAGGATTTATCTACAGGGTGTTCCATTAAACATGACAAGAAATTATTGATAAGTAGAGAATTAAAAATTAAACTTTATAGTTATACTTGAAACATTAATACACAATCTTTGTATTGAAAGGAAGTACATAAAAGCATTACATTAATTTCCCTTGGAGGTGATGATTTTTCATGTGTACTGTACCGTTTAACCGTCTAGCAAGGAGACATTGAATAGAAAGAGGGGGCGATAGGGTTTCCGTACACTTTGCTGTGACGTTTTTGAACTGCTGAAGAACTAGTTTTTGCGTAACAACAATAACAAAGGCAGCCGATCTAATGTAAACAAACTTGAGTTAGTAAACTGTGAAAGTACTATTATTTTCTTAAAAAAGATTGAAAAAGTTAAGGATTTTAGTTTTATACGTAAAGGACCTATTACATAGAGACATTTTTAATCAAATTCAAGGTTATCCTGCCCCCCCCCCCAGATGTCTGTTTATCATTTGTGTTATTGTTTACAATCTTTATTTTTGCTGTTACGCAAAAACTAGTTCTTCAGCAGTCCAAAAACGTCACAGCAAAGTGTACGGAAACCCTATCGCCCCCTCCTTCTATTCAATATCTCCTTGGTCTAGGCTGTATGTACATATGTACGTGTACACTGTACACAACTTGCCTTCAAATGAGCCCTATTTTTCAGTTATATTGAAAGCTTATCTGCTGTTTAACCTTTTTATACACACACATTGACATGAGATAGTTTTCAAAGGTCAATGATTTTTGCTTTCTCTACTATTTTTTGGGACACTCTGTATTAGAGATGTCAACGATAGTGTAACGTAACGTAAAATGTACGTTTTTGTACGTTACGTTACAATAATGTGTAACGTTTGGATATATTCTATATAACGTGAACGCTAAACGTTAACGTTAAACGTTAACGTTAGAGGAAATACCCCCAACGTTAGCGTTTTGTGGAAATGTAACGCTATTTTTCTAATATCTACAACTTTTTTTGACCATAACGTAAAGAATTGTTTTATTTCCAAGGGGAGCTTGAAAGTCTAACGTTTGAAAAATAAATTGTGATTTGATTGAATATCGTAACGAAAGGATTTCTATTTCAAAGTTCAACTTATAAAAAGTGTAACATTGTATAACTGAAAAATGTATTGCTGTTTATGAAAACGTTTTGAAACGTTTTCCCTTATAGTATAATGAAAAATTCAACGTTGCAGAAATGGGTTATTATTTTAATAATCAGGAAACGAAAGTTTTTTTTACAGAGTAAAATTTCAATAATGTAACGTATAACATTTAAAAAAATGTAATTCTGTAAATCATAATGTTTCATAACTTTTCTCTGAATACAAAATTGATTAGTCTAACATTAGATATTTGTCTGATGAAAATGTTGTTAATAAAACCTTAGACTATGAGGGCTGAGTTTTAATTTCAAAAGTGTAACAATAATTCTGTCAATCAAAACATTTCAAAACGTCTCTAATATATCAATGTAAGAGATTCGACTGATGATTATAAGAGCAAAGACTTATGGTTTTTCATTTCAAGTTCAAAGAAAATGAGTTTATGCCAAAAACTCTTATTTTCATTTAATATATCTTTGCAACCCGAAGTCGTAGACCATTAATATTGACATATACAAGGTTTAAACCATCGGGTTGGAAAGATATAGGGATTAGTAAATTTGAAAAAAAAAGTGTAAACGAGTTTTTTTGTAACATGCTATTAGTGAAAATTCAAATCCTATAAATGTTTCTTGGACATCTTGTTTGATGAAACCCACTAAAACTCTGGAAAAGGAAGACGACATTAAGAAATTTTTACATGTGCATTTTCTGTTATAAAGCAAATGATTTACTAATTGTAAAAAAAATCAACTTAAATGGAACGGTTCTGTGAACAAACACAATTGCTGGGTTTCATATTTATTTGACTACTTGAAATCATAACTTCAGTTGGCATGGTTCATGTTTTAGGTTGAAAAATTTAGAAATGTAGATACTTACTAAAATGCAACAATATTTTATCAATTGGAAAATGCAATTATGTTTTATTCATCAATAGATTTTTATGAAACTTTAGAATAGAAAAAAACTGATTTTTCAATCGATTTTTTTTTAAAAAGAAAAACATGTTGAATAATTTTATTTCGCCTTGTTTGTGTTAAAAAAAATTTAGCACTTGTCTTACTATATTTGATATTTTTAACCCCAAACATGAACTCTGAAAACATTTTCATTGTGGTTTGTAAACTAAAGCTAATGCCGCTTTTTTACTCACTTTGTAAGTAACATAAAAAAAAACACAAAAAGAACTAAAAATTCGCCACACATTATAATTTTCTAATCTCTACATATTTGCAAGCTGGTGTTGTAGACTTTTGATATTTCAAGCTATGACTTCTGTTAGATAAGAATGTCTAAAGGAATTGAGTGGTTCACAAACTTATATTTCTAATCCCGATATCTTTGCTACCCAATGTTGTAGACCTTAGATATTTCAAATTATGAATTCTGTTAGATAGAAGAAAAGGGTCAGTCTACATTGCGTAAAAAAAGAAAAAATTAACCCTAAACTAATCTAAAATAATTTAGAACTACTGCTCCCCATACAAAAGTGGTTTGCCTTGCCGAATTTTAACTCATTTAATGAAGTGTCCCAAAACATGTCTATTTTTTAAGCTCGTCAAATACACGATGATAATTTAAAGTGATCCTCCATTTAAAGAGGGCCATGATCGATTCCCAATGATAATGTGTAAACCTTTATCTACTTGATTTTTTTGAAATTTAGGAGTGTTTTCCATAGGGTTGCGAATTGACAATTTAATATTGGAGATATCGCCGTAAGGCCTAAAAATATATTTAAAAAAATAAATATTATACATCATTTTCTTTCTGAATTCAGGTTCGAAAACCATTTTTAAATATATTAAAATCTAAAAAAGTTATGGCCAAATAACGGTACTAAATTCCGGTTTTATAACTTTTTAATGTTTTTGATGAGTTTTTTATAGCTCTGACTCACTCAATTTTCAATTTTTATGAAAGCTTTTCAGATTTGAATTTAGCATTGAATTTCCAAGAAAATGATGTATAACATGAAAATAAAAAATAAATTTTTTTTTGTGGCCTTACGGTGAAAACGCAGCGACTTCCGGTGGGCGGTTGGCTCTATTCCAATATTGATCACCCCTACTGAGAAGGTCACTTAAAATTACGTCTCTAGTCCCTTAAAGACACAATTTGAGTTGAAAGTCTAATGCTAAAAACTTTCATTTACAAATTTAAAAAATCGTTAAAAATAATAATATTATAACATCTTTATATTGCATAATGCATATTCTTCTACACATTCTCTAAAAAAGGTTAACAATACAACAGCAACATACAAGGTGAATTAAAAAACGTAATTATCACGGAAAAAATCTTGCAATGCTTTCATTTAGAAACAATGTTATTTTAATAAAGTCTAACGTTAGAAACATTAAGGCTTGAACAACGCAACGTATAGAACATTTTTTCAAATCTTTCTTAGAAACGAAACGAATAAACAGTTTTGATTGTCAGTTGTAAAAAAGTGTAACAAAAAAGTTTTCACAATAACGTTTCGATAAATCGTAACGTAAGAAAAGGTGCATTTTAGTAAAATTTCTAAACGTAATTAAAAGAGTTTATATTGGAAAAGTTAAGATAAAACGTAACGTTAACAAAAAATATTCTTTGCACTGAAATGCATTGTAACGTACAGAACTATGCCCCAATGACGTTTTATTAAAGCAAACGTTTGTCATCTTTCAGATCTTAAACCAAGTGAAAGTGTAACGTAAGGTCTCTGAAAATATTTACCTTGCATGAAAGTGTAACGTTAAAAAATTGTGGTTTCATTACAAAAGCTTTAACGCAACGTTGGGAAAGTTTTTTAAAACGGGAAATGAAAAAGCGTAACGGAGCTTACTGTTTTTTTCACAACATTTACTAAAGCTTAACGTTGTATAAGGTATTCAAGTGCAGAAAATTCATTACGTAACGTTACTCTATGCCATAAAATTTCATAATGTGCAACGTAACGTTTCAAACGTTAATATACTTTTGATGAACACTATCGTAACGAAAGCTAAAATCTAGAAAAAACAAAACGTTGACATCTCTACTCTGTATAAGTATTTCTAAATCTATCCAATCTTTGTCTATTTGTCATTGTTTCAAGTGTCAGTTTCTTGGTTTAAATACAGATGTATTCATGTTTAGCATTCATACCAGTTTCCCTATTTTTCTTCAATATCTTAGTTTAAAAAGGGTCCAATATGTTCAATATTTTTTAATAAAATGGAAATGGATATTTTCTTTTTCTAGTTTTGGCAAAGAATCATCAATCATTCGGTTGTATCTGTGCTTTCGTGTATACTATGGAGCAGCATTTTTTATTAAAAAAAAACTTTTTATCTTTAAAGAATGTTTTTCTTTGTAATTTCTTTTGATCAATGAAAAATTGGTTAAAATTATTTTAAATGATTTAAAGGATTCAATCAGTTCAATACAATTAGAAGTTTTTACTTCAGAGTTTACATCACATTTATACGGGATTTTACTCAGAAACGTATTTGATCTGTCATGCCTGGAGAACAGAATTAAGTTATTCTGTTTTAAAAATCTATAACGTTCTTTCAAATCAAAAAAAACAGTTTTTGATATTTTGACGTTCCCTAGTGCACATCTATACTTAAATAAAGTGGTTCAACTCGATGCAGCTTCTGTATTTCTATATCAAGCTGAGTTTTAAATAAGATGTCACACATTTTGCCTCAAAATAAATCATTGGTGGCAGAAAAGACAATATTCGTTTGGGCCAGATGTAATGAATTTCGTAAAGTAGTTAAATTAAGTATGATAGTAGAATAGAACTGTCTATTTTGTAATGCCCATCATCAGCTTATTTGTGAACGTTTTTATATTTGCCTTAAATATGATCATTCAACATCTTTTTTGGTATAGATTTATGACTATCTTGTTTTACAAAGATTTATGACTATCTTGTTTTACAAAGCTTTTTCGCAACAACATTTCACTGCAGCAATATTTACAGTGTTGATTTTACACATCCTGTGGTTTCAAAAACATCTGAAGCCGACATCCATGTTTAAGCAGTTATGACCACCTGACGCCGACGGATGTAGGAGGACAGAGGGGCAGCTGTCAACTCTCGCAGCGTAAGGGTGCGTGCTTTCTACTCAACAAGAAAGAAGCTTTAAGTGGATTGATACAAGTGAATGATGATAAAGATAGGAGTGGTGGACAAGCAGGGAGAGTCTGTGGTTGCCAGCTATAGGTACCTGCGGGTATCCAATCCGGGCTTACAGATGTTATGGAGCAATGAGTGTAATGTTTCCTATCAGTATGGCACCCGGGCCTCATTCTAGTATATAAGAAGAATTCCTGCACTCTATATTCTCAGGCCTTTAAGAAGAATCTTAGGCAGCTGGAATCTTGTCAACCCTCTTCTCAGGATGAATGAAGCTTGGATGGATGAATGTGCTGCCAGATTACAACCCCTGGTAGATCAATATAAAAACCCAGACAACACCAAACTTTCGCAATAGAAAAATTCCAAGATTTGAACGTAACAACCCGATCATGTCCTGGGGACAAAAACAATCTGTTTTGATTTTACAAATAAATAATTTTGGACTGAGATGATATTACAGTGTCACTTGGTCACTGTGAAACTAGACAGAAGGAAAAGTAAAATTTATTGGGCATCACTGCAATATAATTGTGACATTGTAGCTCCCCTAGGTTTGATTTGAGGCACAAATATGAGAAAAGAAAATTTATCCTACAGCTACATATTAGAAATTCAAAACATTTTGAAAACTTATGAGATTTCCATCTACTTCCTGAACCACTTTGTGTAGCCTTGAATATGAGGATTTAAAGATGCAAAGTGTAATAATCCTTTTAATAAGTGCTTGGAAAAATATTGTATGTATAGTTGTAATTGTTAAAATGTGGCAGTCGCACTTTACAGTACTTTTAGTTTGTATCTTTTATATATATATATATATACACACATTTATATATATATATATATATATTTAAACGTCCAAACTGAGTTTAATTCATTTATGGTAGGTCTTTATGGCCCGCCAAAAGAATGGGTAACTTTTATTTCATCCATCCCTCTCTGATAGTTTTTCTTTAATAATAAATATGTCAAGATATGCAAACACCCACCCCCCTACCCCCTGCCCGCTCTTCCTGACCGTTAAGTTATGCTAAGTAATTGTAATTATAGTATAATAAAAACAATAAATTTATACTTGTGAAAGCATTCAATAATTTTCAGAAAAACTAATACAGAATAGTTATTGTCAATGTATGAATTTAATAATACAGTTAATGACTAAAGATATTAACCTTTTACACAAAAATACAATATTATAGAGAATAATGTCCAAGGAATTCTTTGCATAAAAACGGCGAAACCCAAAATAATATTTACAATTTTTATATATTTGATATCACAACGCGCGTGCGTACATTGCACATTAATTGGCGATTATATTTTTATCTAATTTTGAACTAAAACTTAAACTTCCTTTGTTTAATTTAATGAGTTCCTTATTTAGGTAATAAATGCAATCAAGGACAGCAAAAAGTGTTATTATTGCATTTTAAAGCAGATGCTTTAAAAACCAGATAATTGAAATCTGGATTTTTCAATCTATTATTCTCATAAAGATAGTAATTTTATGTTGTGATGTTTGTTGTTTGTTTGTATTTACAATTAAAATTTGCGCTTAAATTTTGGTTGTTGATTTCAATAGAACAATGGTAATTTTCTTTGCTTGGTTTAACAATTCTAAGTGGAATGGGCTGACGTTTAAAGCTAAAGCCAAGTTTTTAGGAAAAGCTGAATTCCCAAGCTAGTAGCAAATAAAGTGACACAACCTAAATGTACACTTTAGCATATGCGAAGTTTCTAATTTTAGAATAATTGTGGGTTCTAGTTTTTCGGAAAAGTAAAAATTGTAAAGGTTGGGTTGACAAATACTTTTTCAGTTGTGAAAAAACGAAGTAGATGGGTGGGACTTGACAGTAACACCCACCTCCTCCCTCCCCCCATCCTCCTGCAGTAGTGATAGGGTTAAAATATGCCGTAGAACTTAATTCCTGATTTGAATTCTCAGAGCGCGCATGTATAGAATTTTAAAGATGTTCTCAATTGGAAAGTGTTTTGTATCTCTTCGCATATTTTTCAGAATAATATTAAATTTTGAGATTAAAACTGTTTCTCCGCAAGGGTACTTGAAGCTAGGTAACCCTGCGTTTAGGGTACCTAAAGTTCTACATGCAGGTAATACAATAAAATAACTTCGATAACATCTGGGTATTTCAAAGAAAACACTCTTTATTTTATAAAATAGAAACCCAGCTGTCGATATATCTTATAATTTCTTAGCATTTAACAGATTACAAAAACTACACAGACCAAATTCTAATTTAGTTAGTTTATAAGGCTCAATAGAGATAACAAACGGCGAGATGGGGCTGCTGGATTATATTATGTTTTATATTGTGGTATCACGTCCTGGTGCATTTATCTGGCCACATTTTATTTTCATTTTATACTTATTAATTTCACGTTTTTTTATGGCTTTCAAACCTATTTGAGACACACTGTTGTAGGTTAAACTTTACATACTTCGGGGTTCTTAATATTTCTTTCAATTTAAGAAATGCTAATTTAGTTTAGAGTTGAACTTTTGGTTAGAATACCAAACCCATTTCGTGAATACCAACCTTTTATTAAATAACATGCAATTAAGCTACCTAGATGTACCCAGGGAAAATAAAATTAAAGCAGATTTAATTTCTGAATATTTTAAGAATTGTTGAAAACAAAATTCTTAGAGGAAATTGAATTTTTTTACAGAAAATTGAGAGTTTTGAAATTCACAACATTTCTTATCAACTTTAACATCAATCATATTTTCATATTTTCAGATTTAAAAATAAAAACAGAAAAAATAGCGAAACTTTAAAGTTTAAAAATGCACAAGTAAATTTTTGAAAGATCTACAGAATTATAGTTAAGGGGACATTAGTTCCAAAACTAATACTTGGAATTGAAAGACTGGGTTTTTGGGATCCCGGTCCATATCCAGAGTAAAAGTCGATAATAAAAACTATAATCAACATTTAATTAAACATGACGAGGACAACAATTCCCAATTTTAAACTTTTTTTCAATCAAAAATATAATAGGAGTTCTTTTTGTAGGAGCTCTGGACCGTATTTAGGACAATATTAGATTTTCCATTTTCGAACATATCCTGAATTTGAAACATTGTCGCGTTTTCGAGACAAAACCCATTTTCCCGTTTTTAGTATAATCCAAAATTCAAGACAAAACTCACTTTTATAACTTACAAAATAAATCACTGTACACAAAAATTATCTTATGAAGACTAAATCAACTACTGAATTATTTCTAAAATCTAAGTTTCCACATTTTATCTGTTAAATTAGAGAATATGGATGATTTATTTTCAAGCATTTTAAACAAACTGTTTCCCGCATGTCTATAATTTGAAAATTCTCAAACTTATTCTGTTTAACATTACATGAAGCATTAAGTAATTATTCTAATTGCCCTAGGAATAACAAAAACTTATATTGGTATGAATTTTAAATTTGATTAAATAAAAATTTCATTACGAACAAATAAGAATTGAAAGATATAAAATTCATAAACTGTAAAATTGTCAAAAGCACAACCCTTTTGACAACAATTTGCCTATTTCTAAAAGGCATTTCACATGACGGTATTTTTTTGATTCTCATTGATTTCTTTTCCTTTCACTTGTGAATCACTTTTACTGAGACGCTGCACTTGAAAATAACTGAGCTGAAGCTAGACAAGTAGCTTAGACAAGTAGCTTAGCACAACTTTATTCTTGATCAAAGACAGGATTAAAGGGTACCGTTGTGAATCAAACATGTCACTCTATGAATGGAGGGACAGTTGGAATCATTCCTTTGATGTGTGATTTTTGTTCGAAGAAATAAGAAGTGCAAATGAACATTTACTGGATTTTAATTTACAATTTTTACAATTCATGTGAATGTGTGGGCAACTGGGCATGCCCAATTCACAATAGCTACCATGCAATTACAGTTCAGTTAATTTTTAAATCGTTTCCACATGAAGTTTGCCCCTTTTGAAGATCTGCGTTTGACGTGCCCTTTAACTGAACAAATCGCCATGAATCTTAATGAAAACCGCGCATTTCTTCTGGTATAGTTAACACTGGTATATAAACCCTTGGCTTCTGTACAGAAATCAGTAGCACCCTAGATTTAGCAATGCTAACACTTCTGGTGAGAACATTACTTAAGTTCAGTTACTTTTTGATAAGAGAGGAACATCAAACTAACATAATTCCACGTTAGAATTTGTTATAAAACTCTGATGTTCTAATTTCTAAAACCCAAAACTATGAATTCTATTGGAATATGCAATCTTAGTTTGAAATATCAAAGACTTATACCTCATTAGTTGGCAAAGATAGACGGATTAAAACATTTGAGATAGTGGCAAAGAGTCTATTCCATTTTCAACATAGCTCTTCTCGGCGTTGGGACATTTCAGAAAGACATTTAATAAACGAATATTTCATAGATACGACATTTTACAGATAGGACATTTCATATGATGAGACACTTCATAGATAGAGAAGATTTAACATTGACAGGGGAGATTTTTTATCTACGATTTTTTTTCGCTTAGATTTTTCATTGACAGGGGAAAGTGTCAATAAAGTGCTCCCCATATACATCGCTACAACGAAACAATTAAAACAGCATTACATGTGAAGAGTATGTTTTTTTTATTTTTTCAAAAATTTAAATTCAACTTTTTCTGTCAATTTAAAAGTTTTTCACAAATAGTGCTTTTGTTGAATGAATATGCTAGAGTGAATTGTTAAAAATCCGCATAACAAACTTGTAAAACCGCAACGTCTCAGTTGTTTTTCTGACATGGTAAAAGGAAGAAATAGCCTTAGTGATAAGATTTTTCATAGACAAGGGAAAATATGAAGATGGACAAAAAAGATCACTTAAATAAAAATCTCCTCTGTCTAAAGAAAATATTCACTGCCTATGAAATGCCATATCTATGAAGTCCTATCTATGAAATGTCTTTATCTATGAAATGTCATATCAATGAAATGTCATATCTATGAAATGTCCTATCTATAATATTATGATCTGTGACATGTCTTTCTATGAAATTTCTTTCTATGAAATGTCCCAATGCCCTCTTCTCATTGAAGTGATAATAAGCAAACTACAAAAGTTTTTAATTTTCAGCAATGAAATGTGCTTTTGTCATACGTGTGCTTAAAATCAAAACTAGATGTGCTACGAGGTCACAAAGGAATTGAGTTTTTGCCACAAACTAAAATCTTCTGATTCCAATATCTTTGCAATCTTTTGGTGCAAACCTTTGATATTTTAAACTTAGATTATTTTATCTATAAGTATTAATAGTTTGAAATATCTAAGGTCTACGACATTGGGTTACAAAAATATAGAGATTAGAAAATCAGACTTTGTGGCAAAAACTCAACTCCTTTGTACTACTATTTTCACTTTAGTTTGACATACTCTTTCTGATTTTTAGCTATGAACTCGGCTAAAAATTAAAATTGATGCAAAAAGATCGAATTTAAGGAACAAACTAAAATCAAAGTTTTTAGAAAAATTCTTCTAATTTTAAGATCTAAGGAATTGAGTCTTTACAACAAACTCAATTTTCTAATCACTCTTTCTTTGTAATCTGATTGTGTAAGTATATGATATTTCAAACTTAGTAAATTTTATTTTCCATAATTCATAGTTTGAGATATCTAAGATCTAGGACATTGGGTTGCAAAGATAAAGGAATTAGAAAAGCAAAGTTTGTGATAAAAACTCAATTCTTTTCAAGTTTATTGTTAAGGAGAACTAACTGATAAATAAAGACAAGTTTCTAAAATTGTGTACTATAACCCACACTATAACCCACACTATAACCCACACGTGATAGATATGATTGAGAACTTTATATTCTAATTGATAGTTTTCGTGACCTTATAAAAGATACAATTGACATTTCTACTTGTAATTGAAAAAGAAGACGGAAGGATTTTCCTTAGTCAAACTATCTATCTATCTATCTATCTATCTATCTATCTATCTATCTATCTATCTATCTATCTATCTATCTATCTATCTATCTATCTATCTATCTATCTATCTATCTATCTATCTATCTATCTATCTATCTATCTATCTATCTATCTATCTATCTATCTANATGCCCCCTCCCTCGTGTCTTCAGAAAAGATATGCAAATATGGATTAAAATGTGCATTGTCGTGATTAGTTTTGAAGCTTTATTATAAGTTTTGCATATTTATTCTTAAACAACTTTAATTATGTTCTTACGGTCCTGCACTCTTGAAAAAAAAGTTTGCAAGATTGCAATTATTAAGCATGAAAAATCTTTTTTAAATTTCCTTATTAATCTTTAAGGTTTAACTACGTTACCAGCATAACGTATTTTTTAATGATTAAAAAATACAATTGAATTTTAAAACGAACTAATTTTTTCGAGACAGTAAAATAATATTAATATATCGAGACAGTAAAATAATATTATTATTTCGAGACAGTAAAATAATATTAAAAATCAATTGAAAAGGTCATTACCCTCAGACATTTGAATGAGCAGATAATGTTCAATAATCAATATTCATCAATTTCCTAACCTAACATGTATCTTAGAAGATTCTTTAATTTCTATTAATAATATAATTGAAAATCTAATTCCGAATTTTTTTAATTTCAAAGTTCCATGATTTTTAGTTAAAAATTTTCTCGTGTTACGGTTTTTTTTCTTTAATCAGTAGTTTACCGTAATGCATGACGTTCTAAATATATTTAGGAATGTCATACAACCTACGAAACGACCTACAAGACCTCCTATAGACAGGCCTGTGAAACTGTTTATGAAACCAAGTGTCAAAACACCTACAGGTAAACAAATTATTAAATGGATTTTTTTAAAATTGGGAAATTGTTAAATTAAATAAGAATGATACCATTCAAGACTGTGTACTGTAGGTATATGCAGATGAATAGATTACAATTAATTGCATTAGTGAATGCTAATATCTAGGAGTTGATTAAAAAACAAGTTATGCACTGTAACAGAATGAATTGATAAAAACTAATATCAACATTTAAAGCTTAACTAAATATACTTGAATGAATGAACGAATTCCTATATTAAGGACTGTATATAAGGATAGATATTGAGGACTAAATATAAGAATGAATTTAAGAGCTGAATATTAAGGACTGAATATAAGGATGAATATTAAGGACTGAATATAAGGATGAATATTGAGGACTGAATATAAGAATAAATTAAAGGGCTGAATTATAAGGACTGAATATAAGGATGCATGTTAAGGACTGAATATAAGAATAAATATTAAGGATTAAATATAAGGATGAATATTAAGGAATGAATAGAAGGATGAATATTGAGGACTAAATATAAGAATGAATTTAAGAGCTGAATATTAAGGAATGAATATAAGGATGAATACTAAGGACTGAATATAAGGATACATATTAAGGACTGAATATAAGGATGAATACTAAGGACTGAATATAAGGATGCATATTAAGGACTGGATATAAGGATGAATATTAAGGACTAAATATAAGGATGAATATTAAGGACTGGATATAAGGATGAATATTAAGGACTAAATATAAGGATGCATATTAAGGACTGAATATAAAAATGAATATTAAGGACTGGATATAAGGATACATATTAAGGATTGAATATAAGGATGCATATTAAGGACTGAATATAAGGATGAATATTAAGGACTAAATATAAGGATGCATATTAAGGACTGAATATAAAAATGAATATTAAGGACTGGATATAAGGATGCATATTAAGGATTGAATATAAGGATGAATATTAAGGACTGAATATAAGGATGAATATTAAGGACTGAATATAAGAATGAATGTTAAGGAGTGAATATAAGTATGAATATTAAGGACTGTATATCAAGATGAATAGTAACGACTGAATATAAGGATGCATATTAAGGATTGAATATAAGGATACATATTAAGGATTGAATATAAGGATGAATATTAAGGACTGGATATAAGGATGAATATTAAGGACTGAATATAAGGATGCATATTAAGGATTGAATATAAGGATGAATATTAAGGACTGAATATAAGGATGCATATTAAGGACTGTATATAAGGATGAATATTAATTGGACTGAATATCAGAATGAATATTAAGCACTGAATATAAGAATGAATATTAAGGACTGAATATAAAGATGAATGCAGTACACGATATGAAAAGGAATGTTCTACTTCATATAAAACCTCTTATAAGAAGGAATGCAGCACAAGGTATTAATAATGGCTCCTCCCCTATTTCCCCTTTCTCACTCCGCCTCCCCTTACCCCTCNCTTCACTTTTCGGAAAACTCCATTAAAGTATAAATCGTACTCCCCCCACTTCCCACCCATCTCGACATCCCCGTCTTTTATAAAAAAAATTTTTTTTTTTACAAAAGAGAATCTATTTTTAGTTATAAACAACAATGCCGTGAAGTTGGATATGGGTATCATAAAAAGCAAGAGTGTCATCAGGCAAGTAATAAATCTGACAAAGTAGTTAAACATTTCGAAGCAACTAAAAAGTATTTTACTGAAAAGCCCTGATCGACATGCAACATTGAATTTACCGAAACTAAAATTACGAAAATTACGAACAAAATATTCGTAATTTTTTAATGCTTTTGATAGTTTGACATAACAAATAAAATGTGACGGTTTCTTGTGATGTGGCACGGTCATATAAAGATATAAAACTGCCAGTGCTGTTGAAAATATCAAAGTTACTTAATTGGAAAAATCAAAATGAAAATGTAATCAATGTTTGGGAGTTGGAGCAATTTAATATTTTAAAGTAATGAAATGTGCATGCAGACAGTTATAAAAAAATGGAGTTAGAATAATATTGAGAAGATTATTATGTAAAATAAGAAATCAAATTATTTATTATAGTCATAATTCTTCTCAAAAACTCACGTAGAGCAAATTTTATGATCTCGCGCGGGATCAAATTTAATGAACTACAGTCAGTTTAATTCCTAAATAACCAATCCAGATTCTAATGAATTTTTAAATTTGAATCTGTGATTCAGAATTTAAACCAGCGCAGTGACCAGAGAATTTTCTGCAGATGTCAGAGTCAGAGCAATTGAAAATGTCAATGTCAAAGCACTAAACGAGCATAAAATTGAAATGTCATAAATATTGTGTAAACCATCATGGCTATGTTAGATTTATCAGTTTGTTAATTTTATTACTTGAGTACGGCCTAGTTTAAAAGGTCATAAAAGATAGATATGTATATATTGATGAACATTTTGAATTATTTCTTTAAATGCCAAAAGTTAATGTCAAAACTACTATGTATCAATTTCATAAATCATCATTAACAGTATTTATTTCAAACAAAGTGTTTTAAAGATTGTATTGTAAAGCTTTGGACAAAAAATTAGTCTATTCGGCTTTAACCATATCGACTAAAAGGGAAAGTATCATGTACTCGAACAAAAATAATAATTGTGAATATATTTATTATGAATTCAGGTTCCCCAAGAGCACTGTCAAAATGTTCCTGTACAGACCCCTGTTGAACAATGCCATAACGTTCCTAAACAAGAATGCCAAAAAGGTAGGGCCACCCCGTAATTTTCTTTTTTGTAAAAATTCATCTATTAAATACTTTTTTACAATATTTTTATAAACGCAGGCGCTTTTACTCACTTGTAAAAACATTAGAATTAGAAAATTAGTATTAGAAAATTAGCAATATTTCAAAAAAAAAGTTCTCAAAATCTAGTTCTGAAAATATTACATTTTTTTCTTGAAAAAAAAATACAATGTTCGTACAAGTACCCAAAAAAATTGAGGCCAAAAAAGTAATTAAAAAAATAAATAAAAGAAAGACATTTTAAAATATTTTCCAAAATAAAACAACTTAGTTTACAGACACACAGTACATTTTTATGCTTTTTTCTCAAAAATATAGCCAATATTGTAATAAAATCAAAATGAATATAAAAAGGTCAATTTTTTAATTTGTATTTGTAAGTGCCTGTACAAGTGCCGGATAAACAGTGCGAGCAAGTGCCAAGACAGAACTGTAAGCAAGTGCCAGAAAAAACTCCCGTTCAGGTTATTTTATTATAAGTGATAAACCGCAATTAAGTAATAATAAAAACCAGTTTTCTCGACCAATTATTAAACAGTTTTCGTCACAGAGAAAAGAGTTTTTGTCACAAAGAAAACATTTTTTGAATGAGGGAAAATAAGTTTTGTCGCAGGAAAAACAGTTTTCGTAAAAAAAACAGTTTTCCTAAGTGAAAAGAACCGGATATTTACAGGATCAATTAGCAAAATGAATGCTAAAATTCTCTGTTTCAGGTCCCTAAAGAAAACTGCCAAAATGTTCCTAAAGAAAACTGCCAACAGGTTCCTGTCCAGGTAAATTTCTAAACAATATCGTTTTCTTTTTACGCGGCATTTCTAGATTGAAATTTTGCCAAAATAAGAACTATTTTCATATTTGTATTTTTAAATGGAAATAATTTTCGCATTCATTTCATCGAATGCAATATTTCTTAATTTCCGGCATGGTGTTATTTGTTGATATGCAACGAAAAACTTGATGTAAAACAACCGCTCAAAATAATTGGAAATTAAAATTTTTAATTCAATTCATTCTTAAACGAGGATTTCTTCACTTTTGCTTAATCCTGTCTTTTTCATCAAGGTCCCCAAGCAAATCCCAGTGAAGACCCCCAAGGAGGTCTGCGAACCCCAGGGATATGGGGGAGGCCATGGTGGCGGTCATGGAGGCTTTACAGGAGGTCATCCCGGATTCGGAGGAGCTGACTTTGGCAAAGGCTTCGGAAGTGGTTTCGGAGGTGGTTTCGGAGGAGGTTACGGCTGGTAGATCGTGCAGGAATTGTTTAATCAAGAATCTAGTCAAGATTTGAAAATGCGCCAATTTAAAATTTGGCGTCAAAGTGACGTAAAGTTAAGACGACGTCTAAATTTAAAAATACCGACTTTAATCGGTTACTAATTAACGCATGTTTTAGTATTTATTTAGAAGAAATAAATAGAAATATAACAAAGACTCGTAACGTTGAAAATTTGAGTTTGAAGAAAAATAAAAATTAAGGAGTGTCACAAGAGATCGCCGAAATATCATCAAAATTTTGTTTTAATTTTAACCATCTAAGGTTGGGAACATATTATGCCTTAAAGTTTAAAACGATAAATTCAAAATAATGGTCTACAAATATTCACACTGCTAGATTTTAGACAGATACTTTGTTTCAAGATCAATAAAGGTATAACATACCAATAACATACATATTCATTAATCTAAAATGTGAAGAAAAAAAAATTTAACCCCAAAAAGACTTGGTAGGGGCGTTTGGCACAAACGGCCAACCCCCCCCCCCCCAAGTTTTTTGACGCCCATTTTGGGAAATGAATAATTTTACTATTTTGAGATCTGAAAACACAAAAAAATGTTTACTGAGCAGTGAACATGTACTGAGCTATGAACATTCAACATGCATTGCACCAAACCAATTTTATTTATCATTTTAAAAATAGGTTATTTTTTTATTTATAATTCTGAGTAAAAATTTGCGTTATAGAGGACGTGAGTCAGACTCTAATAAAAACGCATAAATAACTTCCAGTATATATATTTCTTATAACTTATTACTAGAGGGTTCAGAACTAGAGTCAATATCGATATCACACGTGTAGATGTTTATCAGTATCTGTTCTATCTCATTCTGTTGAATCTTGTGGAACTTGTTTAACGCGGCCAAGCATCGTCTTCCACAGCGCAATGTAATTCACAATTTTTTAAAACTTTAAAATTTTATATCTTTTATATCTGTGTACAATAGATTCCCTGCAATTGTTTCCAGATATTCGTGGAGTTGTGCAATTTGAATATTTGAAATTGCTGCGTGTTTGTATTCAGATCTAGAGAAGGATTTTCATGAAATACAAAGACAAATATCTAGGATATATTAAGATATATTTTTGTATAAATTTACTAATATATTCACAAATATTTGGACATATTTCATGAATAAAGGGGTTGACTGTTTGAATACTGATCCACACAGCTTGGTAAATAAAGGGATTGTTCACCTCTTTAAACAAACACACATAATAACCATAATTTTGGAGTAAAGATTACAAGTGCAATCTGATCTTACGGTTTGTCACAGCGATCGACTTTTTCGGTCGAAATTATTACTGAGCGCTTTTCCAAAAAAACGGTTTACTCGAAAATTTTGTTTTTCTATTTTTCGGTGGTCTTTAATTTTTCATTTTATACCTTTTTTTAATAAATGAAAACTTAAAATATAGACAGGCATTTTTGTAGTTTTTAATCAATTTCAATTTTCAAAATGTACTGAAAAATGAGCGGTCAGAATACAAAATTTGCTTTTAAAAAATTCGTTTTTATTTTATAAATCATTTAATTAAAACAGGAAAATCTGGAAAACGTAAACGTGGTAAAAAGCAAAAGAAAATTATTTGATCCAGGTTAAAAATAACCAATAACCAATAACAAACCTGACAAAGGACTTATTTGTTTGTCATATTTGTTGGAAAAAATTATAAATAGCTAAAAATATCGAGTAAACAAAAAAAATGTATAATTTTCCTCATTGTTATTTTCCTTAATAATTTTCCGAGGAATTTCTGACTTTATTACGCAGAAATGGTTCATAAGAGTGATCTGTACAAAAAATAAAAAATAATTTATTTTTAATTAAAAGCATTTAAAAAACTGTTTTCCTTACTTTTACACACTAACAAAAGAAGCAGAATAGGGATGGGATGGGGGTGTTTTCTCCTCATCATCAATCCTAAGCAAATTAAAATAAACACTACCTTAATCTTGTTTTTACATATCTAAAAAAGTTTCCGTTTTTAGACGTTCTGTCTCAATGTTTGCTTTTTATCCATGCCAAGCTTAATCTCGGATTAGACCCACTCTCGGTAATTAAATCTTCATCCATTTGGAAAAGGAGAGGTTCAAAAGATGAATGTAAACTTTTTGTCATTTACCAACTTATAGATTCAAAATTATCTTATTTTCAAATATTAAATGTTCATAATGTTAAAAATACTTTATTAGTGCAATGGTTATTATTTTGTATCCTTTATTTTATATACTTTATACATATTGAATATTTGTCAGAATATGTTACATAAAATATCTAATATTACGAGACAAAAAGTAAAAATAGGTCATATTTTATTTGTAAACTTCTGAAAACAAAGCTTAATAAACAAAAATAAGTAAAAGAAAGATAATAACAGGAATGCAGCTTTTTTTGTGTGTTACCCCATTTTCGAAGAACCTCACATGAACCCAAGTAAAAATTTCGGCAGATCAAAATATTTTTTTCATTTAAGGAATTTCAAAAATACCATTTTTAAAACTAAAAAATCTGTGAAATCTAAAATTGTAATTTATTATTATGCACGAAGATAAAATGTTTGCTGAGCGGGGAACTTTTGTGTTTTGTACATATAATCCCGATCCACAGATATTGATATCCTCAGTGGGCACTTAATTTAATTTTACGCAGCACCTGTTTAATTACTTGATTTTGGATATCCGCAATATATCTGTTCTTTCATTGGTTATATACAAAATGTCCTGGCTTTTGATTGGATGTTTGTTTTCCATAGACGACACCAACGAAAGCGTACTTCATATTTGATGTTTGTACTCATAGAGTAATAAAACGAAGAGGTGAAGCTTAGCTCAGATGTACACAACCGACCTGTCTATTAAATAATTAATAGACAGGTCGGTTGTGTACATCACGATATGTTTACGTATCTAACGTTGTACACTTGTATATATAGAGGGATCGTATTTCTAAGGAGTGGTTTAATGTAGATATTTGAATATTAGTATTGATAATTAGATAAATTAGTTCTTTTTTGTTTAGAACAAATATCAAAGTGCGACAAACGTTTCTTCATCCATTTTTCAAGGGCTTTTCAAAAAAATAGTTTTCAGATCTGTAGCTTTAGTAATAAAAAAGTTATGGGCTATTTAAGATTTTTTTACATACTCTGGTTTTTTATCGCCCTGCACCCTACCTTAGGCATAAAAAATTACCAAAAAATCCTTTAAATTTCTATTTATGAAAAGTCAAAAAACTAGAGGGGGGGAGCCAAATGCCCCCCTCCCCCCGCCTGTTTAGGGTTCGTGTCATCGTTGTTTCACCTTTGTGGTTAACCCTGCATACACTATCATGTTTATGATAAAGAGTTGAAGAGAAGAAACAATAAAAAATGTTTGAAATAAGAATGTTTTCAGTTAAATTCATGCCCTAGAAACTTAATATTTTTGACAGAACTTTTAGCTAATAAATTGAAAACCTACAATTGTCAAATGTTTGCAGTCAACATCCTCGAATTCTTTTTAAATAAAGAAAGAAAATCTAAAAATTGGTCAATTCCATAAAATCCCCCTTGGGAAATACGATCGCTCTATATACAAGTGTACAGCGTTAGATACGTAAACATATCGTGATGTACACAACCGACCTGTCTATTAATTAATGAATAGACAGGTCGGTTGTGTACATCTGAGCTAAGCTTCACCTCTTAGTTTTATTACTCTATGTTGTACTGTATGAATATGCCATAATCTCTTAATATCCTTTATCAGTAAACAGTCCGAAGTATACACTTGGGCTAATACACACGGAGAGGTAGCTAAGATCCTGCCCCCCTGGAGGACACTCTTCAGAGGATAGTGAATAAAGATTAAATTAATATGTAGATCAACAAAAGATCGAAATCAAGGCTTCATCTTTCAAGAGTTTCTATCTCTTGTAAAGTAATTCTTAGTTAAAAATTTGTCAATGCACCTGGGGAAGCCTTGTATTAAAAAAACATGTTGTTAAAAATGTTCAAACAGAGAAAGGGTTGTTCAAAGCATGCTCTGTAAAAATCAGAGCATTTTTCTCATGTGACATAATAATACAATTTTTATAAATTCACAACACGTATCTAGATCATATATAATTTGTTCCTGCAAATGTATAAACATGTATGATTCTATTTATAGAGCATGTCCTGATTTGGGCGTTAAAAGCAATACATTATTTTTACAATATAAGTATTAATAAATCATTTTATTTTAAAAAGGAGGCAGCTTATAAAAAAATTATAATTTACTCCAAGGCCCTAAAAACGTTCTATTTAATCAAATTTTGATGTCAATAACGCCAAAAAAAGACATATTGTATCCAAATCTTACATCAATTTTACTGTTTTTATTTTATTATTTTTTGTGGAGAGTAATTTCTTAGATGATTTGAAGCCTGACCTCTTTAAAACAAAAGATTACACTTTTTTATTTCAAACTTAGCTATTTGATACAACAGAATTCGTATTTTGGAATATTTAAGGTCTACGACATCTTATAAAAGTTAAAATATTTGAGTTTGAAGGTGTCCGCAAGACTGCAGATCCCTTTTTAATGTAGTATATTTTATCCTGTTCTGATATATTCATAATTTAAATCCTTAAATATGTCATTATGTTTGACTCTAATCTTTATGCTTGATAGATTCTAAGAGGGCAATGCCCGATTTACAACGCTATTATTTAAACCTTTCATAGAGTACAGAGAGATCCGTGTGTAATCTTTCGAATTTAATTCTCTACCTACTCTAGAATTTGTAAGAACTAACTATTAATATTCCTTAGATATATAAGCTCAGTAAGAATATGTCCATATAATACTTAATCATTTAAAGGTTTAATCATGAAACTGCTGTGAAATGGACACTAAATTTTATATATGGAGGGTCCCTTGAAAATACAGTGTATGAGACATTTCATAAAAAGACAGTTACAAATGGACATTTAAAGATAAAAAAATCATAAATAGAACATTTTATAGAAAGAAAAGTTCATAGAAAAAGAAACTCATAGATAGGACATTTCATAGATAGAGGACATTTCATAGATAGGACATTTCATAGATTTGATATTTAATAGACTACTTATAGACAGGGTAAATTTTTCATAGACAAGGAAGAATTTACAGATTGGTGATTTCATAGACAGAAAAGCATTTTTTTAGACAATTAAGGTTTTTGGTTTAGAAACATATGTCCCAATTTTTAAAGGTTTTAAGTTTTTGATACAATGCAAATACAAATATTGTTAATCAATGGGGGTGTCTCAACTAAAAACAACAAAAATATAAATAATGTGTGAAGTAAAAATCAGAAAGATCATAGAAAGAACAGGGTATATTTCATTAAATAATATTACTTGAAAGAGAAATTACCAAATCTAAGAATTTTTTTCTCTGTTCATCAAATGTCCTATTTATCAAATGTCCTGTCTATAAAATGTCTTCTATCAAATTTCCTTCTATAAAATGTCTTTTAAAATTTTCTGTTTATGAAACGTCCTACCTATGAAATGTCTTTCTTTAAATGTCCAACACCTAAATTTAGTCTGCAGCCCCCTTAAGGGTAAGCCACAAACATACTAAGCTCTAAAGGGACCCATGGGTCCACTCTTTAATACTTCTTGTTTAGGTAGTTTTCTATATCTTTAAGGTTCTCTGAAAAGTAACTTGCCAATATATACCGCCGAACCGCCGAATTAATATTTTCAAGACGAAAACAATGATTCATATCTTTTTTCATTCGATTCAGGGCTTAAGAGTAAGGTTTGCTTTGTGATATCATGTAACGCCGCTCTTGATTTCAGTACTTTGAAATTAATAGGTCACCAAAGTTGTATTAACCACTAGCTGTTGTGCCAGTGGAATTTTGAAATAAATTGAATTAAAAAAAATTTCAAGTTCTAAAATAAAAATTCGATTTTTGAAAAAAAATATTGATTTTGAAAATTTAGTTCATTTTTGACCTGTTTGTTATCAGCCAACTGGGTTCAGCTGTTCAGCATATACAAATATACATACAAATAATATAAAATAAAATAAAAATATACATATAAATATATATATATATTATTTCTGTGTCTTTTGATTCTGAAGTGTTTAGGATCTTTTTACCATAACCAAATCACTCTGAAAAATAATATGTGTTTTAATTTTATTTAATTCCTTTAAAAACCGAATACACGAGAAAATCCAATAAATAAATTAAGCTCACAGAATTCTAACTTTTGCTTTGGAAATTTCGAGACCTCCATTTTATGCAGATCTACGGTCTGATTCCTCTTCAATATCCCGTGGTGTTCATACCCTGCAGAGATAACTTTTTATGGATCAGAATTGTTCCTCAAACTTTTAAACGTCCACATTTGATATCGAGATCATATGATCAAGATTTACAATATCCAAACAAATATTTCTCAGTTTATACTGTGCTACACATCCTTGTTGCTTAATCCATACACGTCTTTTATACTTGAAAACTCATTTAAACTGAAAAGTTTGAAGATTGTTCATCAAATAGCATTCTCTTGATGCATATAAATTAGCAGGTATTATTCCACAAAATGAATCATGGCTATTTTTAGAATTTCCTCACTCATTCAACCCCCCCCCCCTTGTTTTTATAGTTGGGATAATTTTATGACATATATGTATAAATAATTTCTTCGATATTTTGTTTAATCTCTCCAGCCCATCTTAACTATATATTGAATCTGGGTGTCTAATATTTTTTAAAAACGTCTCTTGCAAAGCTGGACTAGTGCAAGAAATATATAGATGTATAAATATATAGATATAAAGGGTACTTTATTTTATTGATATTTTCAACATTTTTTGATTTATTGCAAATTTTTTTTTTAATCAAAATCCACTCATAAAACTCTTTTTACTTTTTAAATTCGGCTTTACAGCTTAACAACTTAACAAGGCCAATTTTAGAATTTTGAAAGAAAAAAAATTCTCTTTCATTTAAATGATTTTTTTTATTTCAATCGTCATTTAATTTTTAAACCAAATATTATTTTGAAATTACTCAAATACATTATAATACCTGCTGTGTATTATATTCCTCATTAAACTGAAAAATATATAAGTTAAATATTTTGATTAACAGCGGTACTCTTGATATCTTTATTTGATTGCTAATTTGATTTATTAGTGTTTGTTTCATAGAGACACCACAAAAGAAAATAATCACCAAAATGCTCAACTGACGAACAAAGTGATAAGAAAATATTTCGGAAGTTTTTTTATTTTTTTTGTTGTATGTAATTAATATATTTACAGTATTTTAAAATATTTGTTTTGTTCATTTAAATTCAATTTTTATTTCTAACAAAAGTATAGACATTTAAACTAACACTGTGCAGCAATATTTAGGGATTTGTTTAAATTTCTTACTGTACACTGTACAAAGTGTGCTGTATAGGGTGTACTTATTTTTTCTGTACATAATTTTTTTTTCTGACAGCCTTTGAAGTACCGGTAACTCCGAGTTAAAGCCTAGCTTTGTTTTATTTTCAAAACCAAACTTTGAAAAAACAGCGAAAGAAATTGAAAGAAAAAAAGTTTTCAAGAAACAAAAAAACATTGTTAGGGCAACAAGAAAAAAAATTAGAGCAACAAAACAATTTTAATGAAATAAAAACAGCCTTTTCAAGGGAAAATAATGAACAATTTATACAAAGAGACAACATTTTTGGTTTGTCAGAAACAGCCGGCATAACTTCTCCAGGAGTATTCAATATTTATTGTAATTATCGGTACATGTACAAATAGCGAAACGTACATAAAGTAAGTTTGTATAGATGATTCTTATAGAGCCAAAGATCTGAAGGCTACTGATAATGATCTTGAAACCGATGCTATTGATGCTGTAGACCATGGTCTTGTTAATTTATCCAATAGAATCCAGTAAATGTTGGTTCTGTAAGTTGCTGGTGCCTGGACGACCGCCTCGCCTGAAGTCCTAAATGACAATTAATCAATAAATCAATCATCATTTAATTAACCAATTAATCAAAAGACGTTTCAATCAATCAATTAATTATTCAAAATATTTGTCCAAAATGTTGAACTACTGGACAGCCTATTAGATCTAATCAAAGACTTTTAATATAAAAATGCAGCATTGGAAGATCTACGAAAATTCTACGCACTTTGTTTGGTCTAATAAAGACTGTAAAAAAATGTCGTCTTCTCTAATGAATAAAAGCATTTTTTGCTTTCTTGGAAGTTTCATTCAATTTGATAATTTTTCAAACAAAAATCCCAATACACTATAGAATGTATGAGATCATATTGCAAAAAATAAGGGTTAGAAAAATTGAGAATGTGCGCGACTCCAATTTTAATTTTAATGCATGTCATATTCACATTGTGAACAAAATTTTAAAAAATTTCTTAATTGTTTTCATTAATTTTATGAAACTTAATTATCAAATTCTAAACAAAACACCCCGAGTTCATGCTTTGCGCTACGTGAGTTTATGAGAAGAATTATGATTATGATAAACACTTAATTACATAATAATCTTCTCCGAATTGCACTCTTTAAAGACGTACCGGGTTAAAATTGTTTAACCCTAATAATCTTCAGTATAAAATATAAGATGTTTTGTCATGTTAGATGCAGTATGATACAGGAAAGATTTAATATCAATAAAGTCTTTTCCACAAATAATTATTTTGTAATCCTTATATCTTTGCAACCCAAGGTCGTAGTCTTCAGAAATTTCATACTTTGGATTCGGTGGATCAAACAATCTAAGCTTAAAATATCAAGGTTATTTAACATCAGCTTGCAAAGATATAGGAATTAGAAAATTTGAGTTTGTTGCGAAGACTTAATTCCTTTTGTGGGGGGAAACTTTATAGAAAATTACATAGCTTTAAATCTAATAAACTGATCATCGGGTCAAAAATTTATATTTAAGAAAAGCCGGTTGAAAAATATTAAAACATGTGAAATTCGTGAAGCAATGATGAGAAAGTGCTTTACATTTTAATTTGTGTATTTTAAACTCGGTCTTTCTCAGTAAAGTATGAATTTCTAAATGCCATAGGCTACCATGTAGTGAAATTTATTCTTGAAATGCATTAAAGTAACTATTATACTTTAATTAGATAATCATGCTTTTTACGATCATAATGAGTCCTAAAGATGAAATTTGTTTAAATTTTTCACTGAACACAATTTTTTTTTAAAAATTATCTTTAATTAAATATGGCAAAACGGTTGGATCGAATCGGCTAACATTTTTTAAGGAAACCCTTGGGTTTCTTGAGGGTAGCATAGGCTAAGAATTGTAATTATTTTCAAAAAATCGAATTTTTTTATTCGATATTTTTTCAAAATTAGATTTTTTCAGAATTTCACAGGAAACTAGTTTTTTTTAAGCTGGTTTTTAATATTTTCTTTTTATATTGCATATATTAATCAACAATTTTCAATAAAATCTTAATATTTTAGAAAAATAACGAAAATCTCGTTCTTTAACTGGTTAAATAGATTGCATAAAAAAGCCATGAATGAAAACTGAGTTATTGTGACAAACTCAGATTTTCATATCTAATCCGGCGTGCCAAAATTTTTAAAGAAGGGTCACTTTATATAAGAGTACAGTCCCTTTAAAGCGTGAATTTAGTCCAGTTTTAAGATTTTTCAATTAAAACTGCGTTTTTAAAAGTGTGTCCTACATGTTAATTCTAATTATCAGTGCTTTCTATTTAACACTTTATTAGAGAATCCTCTTTTGCAATAGAGATGAAAACAAATTGTTTCAAGAGCTGGGAACTTTGTGCTGATAATCATAATCCCAATCGCTTGTTCTCGATATCCATAGTGGCCACTTTTTATTATCTATGCTTAATCTCTTTATTTAAAATATTCCTCCAGTGTGATCACCATGTGGGATATTGAATAAAGATAAAACTAATCTGCAGAAATACTAAATATTGAGATGAAGCATTCAATTCTAGAGTTCCAATCTCAGCTCACATAAATATTTGAATATTTCTTACTTTAACTCCTTGTCTTCTGTGCAGATTCTCAAGCCACCTCCTCCTGCAGTCCAAAAATAAATAATACCAGAATTCGCAGTGCTTGGTGCCCGCTTTAGAATAATTATTCTCAGTTTTTGGTTCCTTACAAATTTGCATAACAAAATCGGGAGAAAAATTAAATATTCGACCTTAAAGAAACTCTAAGCGTAATTAAATTCAACCGACTCTCCATGCAAAGACAGCCATACCCAATGCAAAACGGCACCCTTAAAAGCCTTGTCTTATCAAGTAAGAGTTATATATCAATTTGCGTAACAAAAGTGATTTGCGCATTTCTAATGCAGGAAGAAATATAGAATGTTTCTGCAGAATTAAACAGATTTAAACCTAGAAAAATTACAACATCTTTGACATTATTTACCAGAGAGAAAGGTTTTCAAGGGTACCGTTGTGAACGAGGACATTGCCATCCTTGCATAGACTTTGCTTATCTTATCTTATAAAATAAGTGAAATGTTATGTGTTCTTAAATTTCTGTTTTTACGCTTAATGTGAAAAATTTCGTTTTCCTTGTTATATTTGACACTTGTGACGTCATGTATAATTGGTCCATTTCTCTGTTACCACCTATTATACTTAATAATCTATTTGGTATTAACTAACCGAAAATAATGATAATAAACTAGCTTATAAGCGTACTTAAGACTATTTCATTCTTTAAATCAATAATTAAAAAAATGCAAAATTTCCAATTGTCTGTTCTTTTGACACTTTCATAAATCAGTAATTAAAAAAACATTTGGATGTTGTATATATATTTTTTCTTCCCTGAGTACATCAAAGTTGTTTGTAATGCTCAGTCCAGTAACTGCTCCCGTATCTTCCTTTTTCCTCAGTCTAAAAGTAAACTGATCTGAAGTCGTAGACCTACAAATTCGAATAGATGAGATAATCAAACTTGTAAATATCAAAGGTTTCCACCTTCAGGCTTCAAAAGTAGGGATGAAACATTAGAGTTTGCGGCGTAAGTATACAGTTTTTCTTCATATTTTTGTATCATTATTGTTTAATAGTTATATTTACAGAATTTCTCTCTTTGTCGAAAATGATCAAAAACTTATTTTTAAAAATCTACCAAACTGATTATGAGAAAACTCAGGAACTCTCTAATCTTGATTGCTCGCTTGAATATAAAGCTTATCTAACATTTTCTACTTTAAAGCACTGAGGTCCCAAGGAAACTAAGCACGAGCTTGTATCTTTTGTATATATAAAGTTGTAATCTCTGTTTGTCTGCCTGTCTGTTTGTTTGTCCGATCACAACTCAGGAATCCCCTAGACAGATTTGTCTCATATTTTGATTGGATAATTTGGGAGACCCACGGGAATGTTCATAGTTTGGTTTTAAGATTCTAATTTGAGTGGGTCGACTTTAATAGCGAAAATTTAGATTCCCGTTAAAATCGTTCAAGTGCGGGTAAACTTCTGGAAGTAACTTTTAGTAACCTTGGCAACGCCGGTTCCCAAGCTTGTAATAATTTGAAAATGAGTACCCAACAGCTTGAGACAAAAATTTTTTTACATTATTTTGAAAGGTTTTAAAATTTTCTTTTTTCTTGTCACTTTGCTCATGAAAATTCAACGTACTTTTTTTAAGTTGTATAACATCAAATCGTGAAAGTCTGTTAATAAAATAAGAATTTAAAAATGAACTTTGAATAGTTTTTGGAACCAAAAGAAACATTATTTTAGAATTTAAGTAAAATATGAAACCTACAAATAAATGAAACAATAGAAACAAAATTTTTGTAAATTTTGGTACTTTCAGTGTAGATAATTCTATTTTTCAGTATCCTTTCCCACTCCCAGTTTTCAGAAAATTTTATCGTCATTTCTGATGATTCTGATTTTTATAGAATTGATAAGACATCGGACAATTAAAAAAGCCAGGGTAAAAATATATACTTTTTTCAAATGAAAATCTTACCTTGCAGCCTGTAGAAGGGCAGGCAGGTAGGAACGTTTAGCCATGCTGTCTCCTGAAGAAAGTTTATCTGTAGCAAATCCATGATCAGTATCATCCTTCAGATATCTATCAACAGCAAACGCATCATCAGTATTATCCTTTAGATATCTATCCGTAGCAAATACATCGCCAGATTCATCGTTGAGCGGACCATTCACAATTACTTGATGATCCTCTGTGGTTCTATCCAGGTATAAATCATTCCTCGGTGTTTCGACTTCAGATGTGAATTGGTAATGATCCCGTCGAGGTCTTAGTAAGAAAATTAATATTTTTATTAATAAAAAAGAAACCGTATTTAGTCCAAATCATGTTTTAGACAAATTGGGAAATTTGACTTTTATATTGAAATATTCTCTTCCCTAACAAGTCGACCCATGTAGGACTTTTTGATATAATAATTTGTGTTCTGAGTGCTTGTCTCCTGATGCCTAGAGTCCGGTATACTGAAGTACCTCTTAAACACATCAACCAGCTTCTTAAAGTGTTGGGCGTCAGAAAATCCTAAATTAAACATTTTTAGAAGAATTCCTATTGTTTTTTTCACATATCGAAGAAGTTTGAATAATTGAAACATGTGAAAGAAAGAAGTTCATATATTTTGTATGGAAGTATAAAGACCTATAAAAAGCAATTTAAAATTTCAAAGACTACTTTATTTTTTTTAATGTAAAAATACGATTTGAAACGCTTATGTTGAGAATTTAAGAATCTGTGAGTTAGTTTTATAAAAACTAAGCCATTTTCTATTCCTAACTCCCCCAAAAATTTAAGATCTGATTTTTAAAATGAATATTTTTAAATGATACCTTTCCCCGGATTCTCTGGATAATGCTCCATCAAGGTCCCTTGAACTCCATCCAACTCTCTAATAAAATGAAAATTTTCGAAAATGTTAAAAAAAAACTCCATAAAAGAGTCGAAAGAAATTTACCATATTTTAAGACAAAAACTTGTTTAAAAAGTCCTTAATCGTTATGCCTTTAACCTCTCCTAAACTATAATAATTTTGTTTTCCCCAAATCTATGACTAACCCTTTTAAAAAAACTGGGAAAAGTTCCGTTCTAACGAATACAAGTTTAAAAAATCAACAGAAAATTACGCTATCGAACAGAAAGAATTATTAAGTTTCTCGTTAAAAGCAGATGAGAAAATTTCACTGAAGGTTCCGTCAACGGAGGAAATTATCAAAAAAATTTGAAAGGATTATGACCTAACTGCTGCATTAATTCAGGTAACCTTTATTAAATGGAATTTTGTTTGTATTCAAGTCTCGATATAGAAAATTGGAACGTTATGAAAATATAACCATGTCGACGATTGAATCCATGGTTCGTCAATACCTCATTTTAGTGTTTTTGAGGAGCCCGTTTTTAGAAACATTTAGTCCATTATATATGCATACGTTAATTACCCAATAGAAATAAATTACTTTTGTATTCCATTCATGCCTTGTAAATGAATGTTTCTACTGCGTCTAATTAGCCAGAAAAAAATTATGTGTTATGGAAAAAAATGTTATTTTTGCTTTGCTTTGATGTACGTTGTCCATGATTAAAATATGTAGAAATACTCTAAACTGAGAAGTTTCGGCGTGGATTAGGCATTATTAGACTGTATGTTTAAAAACAAATATTTATTAGTTTTTACTTTTAATTAATTCCTTATTTTCAATTCGTATATTTTTACTAACAGTCCTTTTGTTAAAACATGAATAAAACTTTTTGTAATGTCAATTAAAGGGACTGTAAACGTAATTTCCGTAACGTGACCCTCCATTGATAGAGTAGCAAGTACGATTTACAATGCTATACAAAAGTGACTTGCGCAATGAAAGCAATGGAGAAATAAACAAATTAAATCACTTTTCAAGCAAGGATAAAATCGGGCAGGATGAAACAGAAGGTCCGCTTAAAATTATAACGACTCTCCCTTTAATATTTGTTAACACTTGAAAAGGAATTTCGAATGATTTTTTAAAAACTTCTGTTAACAAACCTTTAAATCACATTTATTCAAAATTTGCTCTTCAATTTGTATTTTATTGAATATATTCTGTTTTCATATATTTAATGTTCATATTATGAGTATAATTATTATACCTGGAATTAGAGAGAGCATGAAGAAATGGCAGCAGAGTACAAATAACGAGAATCCTCAAAAACATTCCACAAGATCTGGAAAATTATTGAAATTTAATTCATTTTGGATTGAATGCTTTATTAAATTCTAAAATGCTAGGCTTTCAGTAACATGTTTAGATGTTAAACACAGGTTTGACGTTTATTGGATACAAACAAACAAACAAACACTCAAACAAAAACCCAAACAAGTAAGGTATATATATAGAATATAAGATCTACTACTTAAGTTTAGAAATGAAAGATTAATGAAATATAAATAATCTTTATATTTAATTTTAAAAACTTAATATTTTGTGAAGCAAAAAAGCTCTTTTGAAAATAAAGTTTTGTAAATCACAAAAAGATTAAAACGTAATTTGCAGAATTGAAATGTTCGCGAAAGTTTGCAACGCCCTATGTTTGAGATAAAAAATTTGCAACGCTCTATTTTTGGCCGGCAACCTAATATCATAATATGGTATACTTTTGATATCAAAAGCTATGATCACAGTATACATCATCAGGTTGAAAAAACATAGAGATAAAAAATCCGATTGAGACAAAAAAAAACAGTTTCTGTGCTAAATAAAACAAATGAAATAAGAGAGATAGAGACATGGGCTTTATTCGTCAGCAAAAATAAAAGTTTAATCAAAATATTACCCCAAAAAAAAAATCATAAAACTTAAATTTTAAAATTTTTTGAAAATAATAACATCGAAAGTGGGGACAATAGACAACATGTCGTGATATATCTGACTTTATTTATGTAATCAATGCTTAGAAAACATAAAAGTGTTAGTTTGGATTGCAACATCTTTACATATTTTGAATGTGGATTAACGTGTATAAATTATGCTGACTTAGGACGCAAATTTAGCGTCAAGTTGAAAAACATTGTTATTGCAAGTCGACTGTTATGGGAATTTCAAAAAATATATTTTAAAAATGTCGTATTTACGTATTTTCAAGTAATCCTTCAATTAAAAACGTATTTTCAAGTAATCCTTCAATTAAAAACGTATTTTCAAGTAATCCCTCAATTCAAAACGTATTTTCAAGTAATCCTTCAATTAAAAACGTATTTTCAAGTAATCCTTCAATTAAAAACGTATTTTCAAGTAATCCCTCAATTAAAAACGTATTTTCAAGTAATCCTTCAATTAAAAACTGTAATGCCAGATTTATACATCTGTACAAATAAGACTCTTGAGGGCTGACACTGACTCAAAATGTTAATCCTTGGGAGTTCAAACCCTTGTTAAAGAAAACCATTGGGAAATTGAACCTATAGGCCATGGTAAATAAAATTATAAAATAATTAAATAAATTAAAGCTGTGAAAGCTTTTGTAAATTTAAACTCTTGTAAAATTAAATTCCTGTAAATTTATACTCCTGTAAAATTAATCTCTTGTAAAATTAAACTCTTGTAAAATTAGACTCATTTAATTTGGCTCATTTAATTCAGAAACCACGTCTTTTATCTTAATATTTACTATAATTTTTAGCTTCAAATCGCTTATCACAATAAAATTCAATAAAATATATACAAAATAAGTATCATTTGTAACGAGTAAATTAATAAGTTTTATTAGTTCTTTAATTTTCTATTTCAATATTGGAATATTTTTGTAATAGGCGTTATGCTAAGATAGGTTTGACACATTTACCTGTAATAAACTGTTCAAACAGTAAGTGTTATATGGCATGGGCATTCCATTAGAGAGCAATTGAGTTCTTGCAACAAACAAAAATTGTCCAATCCCTATATCTTTGCAACCTTATATTGTAAACCTTTGATATTTTAAACTTAGATCTAACGAAGTCATCATTTGACATATTTAAGGTCTACAAAATTTGATTGAAAAGATTAAGGAATTAGAAATTCAAAGTTTGTGGCAAAGACTCAATCTCTTAAGTCCAAAGCATAATCTTTTACCTTCGAAACCGCCTAAAGAATAGAAGAGGGTGGGCGTTTAGCTCCTGAACTAATTTTTTGAATTTTATTAAAAGTAGGGTTTCAGGGCGCTGTGCGGCCATCTCCTATCTCAATTTTAAACATTGTCTCTTTGTATGTATAAATTGATAAACCATGTAATAAAAAAGGTTCGCTGATTATATAAAAAAACCCAGACAAGCAAAGTACATGTATAAATTATGTGTAGAAAAGTATTAAAAGTATATGTTTCTATAGTAAAATAGATGTAGAAAAGTATAATTAGGCGTATAAAAGAAAAAATAAGGGGTGGAGATTTCAAAGTAAGGGATAGTAAAGTACCAGTATGGTAATAAAGTAGTTGGGATATTAAAGTCAGAAGGGTAGAAAAAAATAAAAAGCAGCGGTTGTAAAGTACACAGTGGGAATAAATACAACATGAATGCAGGGCTAATGACTTCTTGTTTTTTACATTATGACAAGTTTAGAATTTACAATGAGAGATTAATGATATTACAATTCTTTTGTACAATATATACATATTCTACAGGAAATCGCTGACAGGAAACAGTGAATACTATCAGTTTTATATATCTGCACACTATAATTCCTATAGTCATGTGACAGATCAAAAAAATTTCATAGAAAGGAAATTGTTCACTTTATAAAAATCCAAATTTTTAGAATTTGAATACTATTTACCCAACTTGATCTTGTTAATTTCGTTGATTACATTAAGGAATTGAGTCTTTGCCACAAACTCTGATTTCTAATCCCAATATCTTTGCAACCCAATGTGATAGACCATAGATATTTCAAACTAAGAATTCTGTTAGAGATCCAATAACCAAAGTCTGAAATATCAAAGGTTTAAGCCATTAGGTTGCTAGAAAATAAAGACTTAATTTTAATTCAAGTGGGGAATGCCCGAATCAAAATTAGAATAAAAGTACAAAGTAATAAGGAAAATCTTAAAAAGCTGAAAATTTAGTTGTGAAATTTTGATTTATATTTGACAAACTTGGCTCCATTTTGATATTTCGACTGCAAATTTTTAACACTAGTGATACTAATTATATATTTTAACACTAGTGATACTAATTATATATTTTAACAATAGTGATACTAATTATATATTTTAACACTAGTGATACTAATTATATATTTTGCCTGGAAATCAAATAGAAAATTCCGCGAACTTTGTTGTGTATTGCAGAGTACGATGAAAAATGGTAACTTGAAAAACAAGAGCAAAAACCTGAAAAACAAGAGCAAAAAGATAAAATTTTTATTAGAAAAGGGGTGTCTTAGAAACCTTGTTTTATAGTTAAGTAGTAAATTTTTTACAGCAGCTAAACTTTTAAAATGTTGCTGATAGAAAAAACTTTATTGTTTATGATTGTTCTAGTTCTGATCATGTCTGTTCATTTCTGTTTTTGGTTGTCATTTGTTTTGAAAAAACGGACATTTGAAAATCAAATTTAAAATCAAATTTAAAATTAAATTTGATGTTGTTAAGAATAAAGATAGTTTGCTTCTTTGAGCTGAAGGAGAGTTAAAAACATGATTATGCTATTAAGATATGGTTGATAATTTCCATCTCAAGTTTCCATATTGCTTTATGTCAACAGATTATAGAGAGGTCTCTTTGTTAATCACGATTGGCCTTAAATCTTAGCATAATGTACCTTTTCTACATGTACATCCAAAACAATAAAAAAATATCACCCTAAACCCTGTCACGATTAGGGGCACCCCCTCTGTTGCATTTTTTTAAGCATTGGGTATGGTGGAGGACGGTCAAACGGCGGGTCTGTGTTTCAAAAAATAAAAATTTTATTTACTAATAAAACAATGTCGTCAATTATAATTAGCTGTAATAACGAGTTGTTTATTGTAAACTTTTATCAAATTATATTCTTTGCATGAAAAGAAAATATACATAATATATTACATCTATATTAAACTTATTTTAAAGTTAACAATTAACAATAAACAAATGTACTCTTCTAGACTGTACACATAAAGACATTCTTATGTACTGTATATACAGCACACGCCTTTTGTTCGGTATTACTTACACACACTCTTTTGGTACAGACAAACATACATGACATGTCCGCCCTCTGCATGTATCACACTCCCTTATCTCCTCTCTAAGGGCAAAATCAAAGGGGATCCCCCCCCCCCATCTATATTAGAGAAAAATAGCCCAAACGGGACAGGGTGAAATTCCTGAGAACTGAATTCATTCTAAATACTTTACCCACTTCTAGGCAGTTAGCTCAAGGGTTCAGATATAAACACATTGGAACCTCTTTATTAAAACTTTTGAAAATTTGATACACACAATTTAACCTAAAAGTTCAAAAGTTAAAAGTTAAAAAAAATGTGATCTATGGAAATAAAATTTAAAAAAAATGAAGGCCTGAGTCCCTGGTATAGTCCTGAAGAGGATTCTAATCCAACTGAAGGGTTCGGACGGAATACTCCGCTGGTTCTCATGGCTCTGTATCGGAGACCCCCTGAGTATGTATCGGAGACCCCCGGAGTAATATATATATAACCAGAAGAGTTATGCCACGTAGGTATACTAGCCCAGCAGACCAATACCATCTTATCTTCTGTGTAAAACCAACAACTTAAAAAAAAAATTTTTAGGGGGGGGGGTGTCAGGTTTGTCTAACAGAAATTCCAACTTAAATCTATTTTTAAGCCCCAATTCCAGTCATTGAATAATGCATTTCAACAATATACTGCTTTTTGGGAAATCTAGTAAAAAGACTTGTTGTATAGTTTTCTTCCAAGCACACTTTTTTAAAGTAAAACAATTCAGTCTTCGCCAAAATATAAAAATGTGTAATCCCGATATTTTTGTAACCTGTTGGTGTACAACTTCAAGAGGTCCCTCAACTTCAATATTTCAAACTTAGATTATTTGATCTAACAGAGTTATAGTTTTTTGGCAAATACTCTATTGTAACCATGTAAAGAGGCTTACTTGTAAATATGCCTGTAGTTGACATAGCAATGGGGTGGCGCCCCGTGTATAAAGTATTGTAATATTTGTGTCCTTTAAAAGATGACATCCAGGAAAATATGTTTCTAACGCGTGATTCAACACATGGAAAAGCCAAACCACAGTTGACCCCGGAGTTCTATTTTCAGGCTAATAGTCTTGAGACATGAGGAGTTCTATTTTCAGACCAACAGGCTTTGATACACGAGGGAGCAGGAAATAAGGTTTGACAGGCTAAAACCTAAATAGATCGTTAGTTGGTATTATTGAACGCACAAAAAAGCAGACAACATTAGGAAATGCCAAGACTGGTATTTTGTGATTATAAACTCTAGAAATTTACTTTTAACATTAGGTTTACGAATATATGCCATAGCTTTTTTTAAAAATCAAAGACGACCTTCAATACGTCTGGCTACTTTCATGTTTTGTGGGACACCCTAAACCTAAAAGGTAAATTCGAGCAAACAAAAACTCAACAAAATGTTGGGGGGGGGGGGGCTGATTTTAGCATCACTGTCAGTTACTTTTAGTTTCCTAGCTAAATGGTTACTTTTTTTAAAAATATGTTGTCTTTATGGTGCTGGGTACATTCCCGTATGCATTTTTCCAAGGGCGATTTCCCAAGTGACAATTTCCCAAGTGACAACTTTCCAAGTGTGCAATTTCCCAAGTGGCAACTTCCCAAAGGTTAGGTTTGACCCTCTGAGGCGGCGCAGGCTGCAATGGGGGCCAAGCGCGGCGACTAGGATAGGCTGAGTGCTGCGGCTAGAACAGACTAGGGGGCCGAGCTTTGCGGCTAGGACAGGCTTGGGAAGTTACCGGTTGGGAAATTGCAAATTTGGGAAGTTCCCACTTGGAAAATATTCTTGGGAGAAACTTGGGAAAAATCCTTTGGGAAAATATCTAACATCGTCTTTAATCTTTCTGATTTTAAAGGAAAAATGATTAGGAGCATAAAATATGTAGGTAAAGTGTAAATTGTTTTACAGGATTTATTTTCCAATATTGATGTTTCATAAACCTTCCCCATGGGGTGAAGTTAGGTAAAACAAAAATTTGGGCCCGATCAGTTTAGCCGTTTTGACGTTTATCGGTTAAAAACAAATAAACAGACAAGCAAGCAAGTATATATTAATATATATATATATATAGTAGATGCCAAATGTATTGATTATGTAGCAGAGAGGTTTCTAGGAAGAACTGTTCCTTCTACACACATTTTAAAAAGATTAAAATTTCTCAGAAGTTGTTGAAAATAAACAAGTGACAAATTTTTAGCCGAATCCTATTATTCTTTATTATTATTATTATTCTCATTGTTCTGTAGTAAATCTTAATTTGTGATCTTTAGTTATTAAAATTTGGCACACGTTTGAAAATAAATGTCCCTAATATTTTGTCGCAATCTGTCTCATTAATCGGTAAAATATTCTAGAATGGATTAAGATAAGCGGTTTGGGTATTATTTGATGTAAATCAAGGGTGCAGCTGGAATAATTATCACCAGTTTAAATTTTAGAAGAAGATAAAGTAAAAAATTTGTCAAATATTCAGTTTCAAAAATGCTTGTAACCTTTTATGGCCAAGAACTCCAATAAAAGTGTAAATTTTCTTGAAATAAGTATGTTAAAAAGTGCGCATGTATTCTTATAATCTATTCAGACTGCTTTCTTTTCTTTCTATGCAAAATATGTATGTTACTGTCGAAATGAAGGTCGATGCAAATCCGAAATGGCAACTTCTTATTAAATGAGCTGAATTGCAAAATATAAAAAGCTATTTTTAATTTGGCAAAAATGGTCATTAAAAAAGTAAAAACCCGAGCGCCGATATAAAAACACATATATATGGTCCATGTTAAACCCATCTCTTTCCCAAGAAATGTCATATAAAAATGGAATCAATGAAAATTATAACACTATACCAGGAACAAATTTTAGAAAAATGTACAAGTCAAAACCAATGGAAAAAATTTGTCTCCCATCTTGATATATATCAAATTGAAATTGTATTTCAAATTCTAACCCCTCCCCTTGCTCCCTCTCATTGATATGGTGGTCACAGGGTGTATTACCGGCCAGCTGAGCGGTCAAATACGCTGAATTTAAAACTTGGAATCCAGTTATATAACAAGTTTTGTCCTTGTAGCCACTCTAACTATTGGCCCTTTAGCAACATGAATTTCATCAATTTAGATCATTTTAAAGATCTGGGATCCTCCAAGTTTACTTCCATGTGTTGCTCATCAAATTACTTTGATGTCGATTTTAAGATAATTAGCGGTGTTGACAACATCACTGAAGTGGGGGTTGTGAGAGGGAAGAGGTCCGTCCTCTCCGATCTCTCCCCTGTATTTAAAGAGCTCCTACAAGATGAGTCGAAATCTGTTTTTGAGATCCGAGGAGCCTCCTTCAAGAGCTTTAGAATCCTTAACAAATTCCTGCACTGCGGCGATATTAGGGAGGACCTTAACGACATTCGCGACGTAAATTTCCTTTTTGAAATTTACAATCTTGGAAACCGTTTTCAAGTCAACGAGATAAAAGAGATCATAAAGAACTGTGTTCAGACAGAGGTTAAAATCTCTGAGAGAAGTATTGTCTCCAATCTAAGAATTATCAATATATATAAAGATTCCTCTAAATACGAAGATCTAGTCAAAGTTCTCCGGGAGAGGTGCTTAACCAAGATCCATGAATGTTTCCAAAACCTGGAGACAATGGATAAATGTGTCCTACGAGATGTTTGGAGGCTGGTGGAGTTAGATCTTAAACTTTGGAAACTAGAGCAGAAGAAAGAAGAGATAGAGGAATATATCAGAAAATGGGCCGCATTTTTCATGTATATGCGCTAACAAATTACAACTATTGAATACATGAATGCAGCGCTCGGCACCTTGCCAGTCATAGCCGCAACGCCAGGTCCCCATGAATATGTGCAAATTTAAATTAAATTGCTTTATTCTATAAATAAAATGAAACCCTCCCCCCCATCCCTTTTATTCGGCCTTCCAGAACGGCCCTTTTTAAAAGATGCTTTTGAAAAGATTTTAATCTAAAATAAACATATTTAAAATATTTAAGTATAACAGGATTTATCCCCCCCCCCCCTTCTAATAAATCATAAAATGATGATGAAAATTTGGTTTATTTAAAATGCTTTATTAAGAATAAGTAAATTCTTATTGTAAATAATATATGAATGTAAAAAATTGTTTTTAAAAGTGTTTATTTTAATGTGTTTTTATATGAATTGTTTTTAATTTGATTGCCTTTTGAAATACAAATTTACAAATTCTCATATTTAGCTATTTCCTCTTTATGTGTATTGACTTTACAATGAAAGAATTGAAAAACAAATCAAAATTTAAAGATTTTGTTTCTCTTGGAATATTGCGAAAAAATATTTTACAAATATTTCAAAGAGTTTTAAAAAAACTAGGTTTTCATGGCGTTTCGCGCTCATTTTCTATTTCAATTGAGAACATTTTCTCTTTGTGTTCATTGTAAAACAAAACAAAAAAATTAAGTCATATAATTAAGTCATGAGTCCGAATTTAAAGAAATTGAGCCGCTGCTCAAATATGATTGGTTCCACCTAAAATTGTATTAAATTTTTCAAGATTTGAACCGGCGCTCAATTGAAACCGGTTTTTGCGGGGATTTGAGAAGCGGCTTAAATTCATTAAATTCCGACAGTGATCCTTAAAATATTATCATCTATAGGAATTCCGAAAATGTATCAGATAATTTTAATGCAGTTTATATAACATCATATTTTTTGTTTTTATGGCTTTTAGTGAAACAATTTTAGCTTTTAACGTTCAGTGGCGTAAGAGGGGGGCCGCGCCCCCCCCAGGCGTGCCCCCCCCTGAGAGGCCGAGGGGGGACACCCATGGGGGAGGCTCTTTTAATATTACATCTGCTTGCATTTCCCTTCCTCAGGCCAGGCACAGTGGCGTACCAAGGGGGGGGCAGTAGTCCTCTTGCCCCCCAGGAGTTCCAGGCGGGGCCCTGCCCTTCCTGGAAAATACAAAATTAAAAGGAAACTATATTTAAAAAGTAACACCTGACAATGACAAAGACTATGGATTTGTCTAAATTCACTGTTAATACAAGGAGAGAAAAGTTTTAGCCTTCTAAAGAGATACTTCATTACACAAGATGTACATATGACGGAGACTTAACGATCTTGCACTTAGAAAATCATTGAAATGTTTGTGCAAGCAAATCCCAGAAAATGGAAGTTAAAAAGAGGTGGTGAATATGTAGATTGAGTAAATTCTATCTAAAAAATTTCAGAAGAAATTCGTTTGATAGTGAAAATATAATTTTTAATGATGCTGTGATTATTGATTTAGTTAGCTGTGATGGAGTTAAGCAAAAAAAATTTATAAAGTTAAAAAGTCAGTTTTTCAAGCAAAGGAATAATTTTTAGACTATAAGGTTAGTAACACCCAAAATGTAGTCTTTTTGGTGTATTTTCATGGTGAACAAAACAAGTCCAGGTGGGGGGGAAAAAAAAATTGTGCCCCCCCTCCCCTTAACAAATGCCCTCGTACGCCCCTGTTAACGTTGCTCTAAAAGTTACCATTTTCAACACTTCTCAAACATACATATGTGTATTTTACATGTGGGTTGGGGGGATGCAATTATGCATACTGAGTATACCAGCATGTTAAAAATGCATTCTAAAATAGAAGCTGCAGGTGTGGGGTGAATGATGGTGTAGGAGGGAGGGTAGTAGGGGGAAGGAGGTGCAAAAATCAAAACACGTTCTGTTTTAAGTAGAAAAAAAAAAATTAAGTAAAGTGGCCAAATTATTGTGCAAAAATTTTAGAAAATACTTAAAATGTTTTGCATTTAATTACTTATTTTGAATTGTATTTTATTAAATAATAATTTAATTTTCTAAGTTTAAAATCATTTCCTTTTTTTATTTTTGAGAAAGGCTTTTATTTTGTTCTTCTGAATTTAAGTGTACTTCAATATTCTTTGATTGATGGACAAAAACTTCGAAAGAGATATAAGATACTTCAAGTATTAAGGAACTGTTGAGTATTGAGATATCAGGGGTACTGTGAACAACCTGAATTTGAGCTAAATCACTGAACTATACCTACCACCGATTCAAATACTTATCTGACAAGACAAGGATGAATCCTGAATCAAAAATTCAAATAACGTGGTTGAACCGTCTCTATAAAGGAAGTAAAAGGGTGTACATCTGAGAATAAAATGAAATTTTTCGATAGGTGAATTATGATGTTATACATATTTGCACTCAACAGCAATAAAAGTGCATGTTAGCTACTGCTACGATATTTTAACACTTAGCGTTGCCACAAACTAAGATTTTCTAATCCCTCTATTTTTGCAACCTGATGTATGTTATAGACCTTAGATATTTCAAACTATGAATTCTGTTAGATCAAATAATCTCGATTTGAAATATTTAAGGTATAAATCAGGTTACAAAGATTAGAAAGTTTGAATTTGTGGCAAAGACTCAATGGGCAGATTTTAGAATTCGTCATGAAAGATTTAACCGCCAATAATTGTTCACTTTTTGTTTATGGACAAAAAACTTAAAAGAAGGGTCTTTTGGTGTTACACTCTTTATTTGATTTAAAATCAAAATATTTATCAACCAAAAATGAACAAACAAACAAAAAAATAACGCTTTTGCCGTCTGTTGTTGTAGCTAAATTAAATAATCTATAATTCAAAGATCAATTTCTATAAAATAGGACTGAAAGGTAGACCAATCTCAGGCCAAATTTAAAGAATTTAGGTCGCGGCTTAAATCCACCAAAACCCGGTTTAAATTGAGCGCCGGCTTAAATTTAAACCGCGGCTCAAATTCTTTAAATTCGGCCTCTGTACTTTGCTTGTCTGTTAGTTTGAAACCTATAACGTCATAACGGCTTAACTGACTGGGAACTCGCATGATTCCAGGGAAGGTTTGTGGAGTATTAGGATTTAAAAGTTTCGCATAGAAAAATTTAGATTTTTCAAAATTCACGAAAAATCTATAAAAGAGCAATGATTAAAGTTAAATCGAAGATGGATGGGAAGCGCTCTGGAGCTGGAACTTTTGAATGGTGGATATCGGGATTAATGCTCAATCCACTCTTTTTCTAAATCTCCGGATTAAGCTTGTTGTCCTCATGAATTTAATCTCCAGATCAATTAACAGATCGGGATTAAGGATATCACATTCTAAAGTTCCCAGCTCTGGAAGCTTAATAATCATATATTAGTAATAGAAGTCTTACGTAACAAAGAGAAAATCCAGCAAAAAGATTACATAAATCCACAAACCAGTGGCTACGGAAATGAAAAGTATAATCACTCATCTTTCTCACAATACACTCATATTATTTCTGTGAATATTCATCTTTTGGAAATAACTTAAGAACATAAAATATTACCATTTAGAAGTATATATTACCAGGTACTTGATATCATATTATCAATATAAAATATTATTTTTCCATGAATATATCTTCAACCAAGAAAGAAATATGAAACACCATATCTGATGCGTCAAATCTATAATGTACATTGGGAAGATATCAAACAATTCATCTGTGTGTGGGGGGAGGGCGGGGTTAATATTTGAATATATGTGTCTTAAAATGTTAAAACATACAAGTTAAAGGTAGGAAAGGGGAATTTTCACTAACCAAGAAAAATACAGTTACTATCACAACACAAGTTTAAGAAAATGTCTGGCTTTTCTGAAAGCTTCTTTCCATTATTGCTCCCAGAGAGTATTGACATATGTTTTTTGATTTATCACAATTAACAATTAAATCTGCTTAAAATTTTTTTTAAATGTTTCCCTATCTTAGCTCTCCTCTCATTTGACTATCGATCGTTATTTTGTATGCTTTGGAATTTAAATTGGTATGTTTTTACACCTGAAAAATGGTGATATTTTTCTTGCTTACAGTTACAGCAAATCAATTTTTCTGTAAAGGGAGTGTTCGCGAAAAATGAAGGAGGGTTTAAGCTTAATGCGATAAAAAAGCGCTTTTGATCGCTACTTATCTTACTTCTATCTGTTGTGTCTATAAGGAGAAAACTTTTAAAAACGACTCACACCAAAGAACGCAGTGTCCATACAAATTTAGAAAGATGCAACATTGAACTCGGATCATAAACAGATCAATTTAATTCCAAACAAATCATTCAGATATTACAAACAATAGTCGATTATTTTTCAACCCATTCGTAAATAGTTGATATTTCATAATATTTTGGTATGTTTCATGATCTGAGAGTTACTTTAGAAAACATTTATTCCGGTTTCGAGGATTTTTGATATTGAAGACGACATTTTCATATTTTCATATATAATTTTTATATAATTTTAACACAGTTTTATATCAATTTCTCGAGACAGGAACATCAGATAAAACTTTCATGGGTCGCGATCAAGAGCTAAAGTGCAGATTAGATTTCAGACTATACCCCCTTTCATTTTTTCCTTTACAGTCCCTTTAAATCCAAATAAATCATTCGGATATTACAACCAATAATCATCGATATTTTTTCGACGCATTCGCGAAATATGATTTTAAAAAATCAAAAATATTATGAAATATTAACAATATACGAATGCGTCGAAAAATAATCGATGGCGACGGTTTATAATATCTGAATGATTTGTTTGGAATTAATTTGATTTGTTTACGATCCGAGATCAATGTTGTATCTTTCCGAATTTGTATGGAGTTCTTCGGTGTGAGTCGTTTTTAACAATTTTATCCTTATAGACGCAACAGATAGAAGTAAGGTTACTAGCGATCAAAAGCGCTGTTTATCGCATTAAGCCTATACCCCCTTTCATTTTTCGCGAACACTTCCTTTAAACATATAAAATTTTGGATAAACTTTGAATGATTTATACTTTGTAGAAAAACCCTTTTTTAAGGAACAATTGAGAAAAGCAAAAACGTTTTGAATATAAAATTTATCCAACCGAATTTATTTGCTTTTTTCTGAATTGTTTAAAATCCTCCTCTTGTCTAGTTTTTAATGTGAGTTCTCTGGAAAACCTCAAATTTCATGTAATCTATTACTATTACTTGTAACATGATGTTAATTATGTCTAAGAAAAAAATATAAAACCAATTTCTTTAAATTTTTAAAACAAAGTCCCCGCCCACACCTTTATTTCGCCCAAATAGTAAAAACATAACTATTCAATAATGAGGTAAAAAAGTCAACAACAATTATAAAAAGGCGTTACCATGGTATACGCGACTATTCGGTAATTATATTTAAGGAAAAATAAATGTTATTTTAAATGACACTACATTGATAAGCTGGTACGTACACTTAAAAGCTTTCAGATCAAGTATGAATTAGATATTCATGTGTTTCGTTTTTGATAATTTTATGTTTCAATTATGGCTTCTCTAAAAAGTGACTTGCGGATTTTTTGCTTCAGAAACAATGGAAAAAATTATTTAAGAATTACACACTTTTCAAGCACATTTTTTATAAGATAAAGGTTTCAAGGGTATACGTGTAAATTGGACATCTCTCTTTTTTAATGGGGGATGCACTGTTTACATGTGGAAGAAACTATGGATGTGACAAAAAATATGTCCGTACAGTAGTCTCTAAAGTCTCATCCTAAAAATATGTCCGTACAGTAGTCTCTAAAGTCTCATCCTAAAAATATGTCCGTACAGTAGTCTCTAAAGTCTCATCCTAAAAATATGTGCGTACAGTAGTCTCTAAAGTCTCGTCCTAAAAAATATGTCCGTACAGTAGTCTCTAAAATCTCGTCTTAAAAAATATGTCCGTACAGTAGTCTCTAAAGTCTCGTCCTAAAAAATATGTCCGTACAGTCGTCTCTAAAGTCTCATCCTAAAAAGATGTGCGTACAGTAGTCTCTAAAGTCTCATCCTAAAAATATGTGCGTACAGTAGTCTCTAAAGTCTCGTCCTAAAAAATATGTCCGTACAGTAGTCTCTAAAATCTCGTCTTAAAAAATATGTCCGTACAGTAGTCTCTAAAGTCTCGTCCTAAAAAATATGTCCGTACAGTCGTCTCTAAAGTCTCATCCTAAAAAAGTGACGCATTTTCATGGTTCAATGAAAATAAAGGGAAACAAGTGGATAAGTGTTGAAATACACAATTTGCAGCATAGTAATGTGATTGTAACTGTAAAGAATTTAATCGTATTTATTTTATTGAGTTTTAAAAGGAATTGGGACATTTATTTTCCATTCCCTCGAGAACTTTTTACTTTATTTTATTTTGGTTTGCAGAGTCATCAAAAAAAGGTTAATGCATTGCACAACTGGGGGTGGTTAGGTAAAATTGTATCCCCCCGCATTGAATATTAGTATAATAAGAGTTGCATCTTCCGCACTGTAAATTCCAAACTATAGTTTAGAACCACAGAGTAGGAATTGTTAGAGGAGCAGTAAAATTTTCGTAAAGTAATTAACGGAAGACTCCGTTAACGAACGGTAAACCGTTAATTTTTAAACCCTTAACGAAACAGATTAGCCGTTTTTGAAAATATTAAAGGTTAAAAACGTTAACTAAAAAACTAAAAACGGTAAATTCCGTTATTTTTTGATTAAAATTGCAAAACATTTTAAAAAAAGATTTTTAATTTTACACGTTTTGATGTTTTTGAAAACCGCCTTCCATTAATACTATACTATGCCATTAACGATTTTTTTCGGCACTTCGCGCCATAACTTTTGTACTTGTAAACTTTGGGTATGCGGGATGACTAGGGCTGGCTAAAATTCCGTTAACGAAACGGAGGTTTTCAAAAATTAACGGAAGAGGCCGTTAACGATTTTTTGAACTATTAACGTTGTTGAAAATTTTCCGTCAACGCCGTTCCTTAACTAACGATAATTTAAAAAAACAACGAAAAATGCTTTTAACGGAAAAAATGTTTCATTCTTACTTTTAAAATTCGAAACTGAAATTCGACTTTTTAACGGCATGGAACTAGCTGTAACAAAACGGCTAGAAAAAGTTGGAACTTGTCCAGCCCACAGTGATAAAACCAAATGTGTACTATCGTATCAACAATGTAATTAATGAAACAAGCTAATCAATCCAAAAAAAAACAAAGGTAAGAAGTTAACTAGTTAAAATGTGCAAGTGGTACTGAATGGCATACGTTAATTAATGCAATTATAAATATATAATGTGTTTATTTCTGTTTGTTTACTATATCTTTACTAAGATACAACTGATCACAGCATCAACAATACGTGTACGTATATTTGTGTTACCTAGAAATTTAACTTTTATCGGTCAAACAGACCTAGATAGCAAGGAACTATATTTCTTGCTAGATAGCAACACTTGAACTATACTGGATGCAATACGCGTACGTACACATTTGCTATATGATGTCTCTTGTTTCAAATGTTTTTAGAGGTACACATAGGAGTTGTCTGCTACAAGCAATTTACGCAAGAGGTTTCTACCTGCCAGCGGATCTATATATTTATATTATCTTTGGTCTTATCAGAGAGATATTGTTTTGAAAATATTGTAATTTGGCGGATTTTCTTTATCATGGTTCGTAGATTTCTCTGCAAACTATCCTCATTCTTTTATAGATAATTGTATACGAAAAACTACTTATATGAAATGTTACCAATGCAAAATGTTTCCAATACGAAAAGTTACCTAGACAAAGTGTACTATACGAAATGTTACTATACGAAAATGTACTATAAGAAACATTACTGGTCCGTTGATGAAAGACAACAACATATTAGAGTTGAAGTTAAGTAAATGTTTATGACCGGGATCCGGATCCATTATTTCAAATGCAGATTCAGGATCCGGATCTTTATACAATTTATCTTATCGAGTCAAAACAAACGTACAAATTATTGCAAATAAAGTAAAAAAGGAAACCCGTTTCGCGAAAAAAATTTGTTCGCCGAAAATTTCGCATTTTTTGCATTTTGTTAGCTCGGGAAAAATGAAAAATTTTGCTATTTTTGTAAAATTTCGCTTCAATCTTTTTTGCGAAAAAATACGAAATTTTTTTGTAATAGGAAATGCGAAGATTTCGCGAAAAATATTATTGCAAAAATTTTGCGACAAAAAGTAGACATTATGCGAAAAACAAGAAATTTCGCGAAAAAATATGATCGAGTTAAAATATTCTTTCTTGTAATTGGCTGGCTCATGGCTGGCTTGATTTGGGTGACGTGAATGTACGTATGTGGGCGTACAGAAACTCAAAAAGATAGAGATATAGAAATCAAATTCTCTTCATCAACATTTGTTACAGTGAAGGAAGATATTTTGATATTATAAAACTTCAAATTTTGAGCCCTCAGAGCAGATTAATTGTCGCAGCTACAACACTTTTTTTCGCATTTTAGTGAAAAAAATGTAGCAAAATATCTCATTGTTTTTGCTTTTTTTCGCGAAAGGTTTCGTTTGCTGGAAATGTCATAAAAAGCTATACCTTATCTATAAATATATTTTTTCAGATCAAAGAAATGTTTAAAAAGAGATATTAAAGAAGTTTTAAAAGACTTAAACCCCCTCCCCCCGCAAAGTGGGGTATTTCAGGGTGTCAGTGGGGAGGGGGGAGACTTGTTAAGTTGTTTTTGTCACAATACTTCTATTAAAATGCATGTGTCTTGTGTCTTGGTGAGAATTGACAAAATGAATATTATATACTGATAATCTTTTCACTTACAAACATTGTATCAATTGTAACTTGCATTGATTTATTATAATTATAATTTATAATGACTTTTCTTACTCATATATTTATTTTAGAATGGATACTGTCAATCCGAAATATATTTAGATTGTCGTCTTTGGTAAGGCTAACTATTAAAAAAACCCATATAATTTAAAGCTTTTTTAACACATTACAACGGATTCAGAATAATCTAGATATATAAATAGATTCTAACAAATATTAATCAAAGATGAAGGAGCGCCACAACACCGCCCGCGATTCAAGATAATTACCAGTTTTCATTCATATTTCAGAACTTTAACGCAACATTACGATGACTTAGAGACTTCTCTCAAGAGACCGAGCCTTATTTTACTCGAATAAGAGGTTTATGGTATAAATTCAATATTGCGGACCCCCCCCCCTGATACCCCTTTGTGCCCCGCCACTGAATGAAAGGACGGAAAGTTAAAAGTAGAACTGTACACAGTATACTTAATAAATGTTTATTACAGGGTATGAAAATAAAGAAGTGCAATATAGTTCAAAAAACATTTTTATCGCCTTCTTAAAAAAAAAACATTTGAATTCCTAAAGTTTATGAGAAACCCTATTTATAGATTGCCTTAAGAAATGTTGTCCTTAATTTTCTTTATAAGTTAGCTAGAATTTGTTGAGCCGCATGTTCGCAGGTTCAAGTTAAATTAAAAGGATTTAACTTAGCCTGTGCACTATGCAGTTCGACTGTTCTTTTCGCTATTTTTAAAGTGTTATTAAAAATATTCTTCTGGAAAATTTATTGCATTAAATTTGTTTTTTACTTACGAAACAATATAAACGAAATTGAAAAATGAAACCTTTTTCACTCTAAACGATGGTATCTTTTATAATATTCATTAGATAAAGGTTTAAAGGTAGCGTTGTGATTAAAAAGTATTTTAAGATAAAGCGGCGTCAAGCGCCCTTCATAGAATTGTACTTTTTTGATTTGTTTTGTTTGTTAAATATATTTTCCCTCCCACTCCCCCCTATAGTTCGGTAAACATCACTATTAGAAGTTTCACCAACAAATATTATTAATTTCTATGGGTTCTAAAGGAAATAAAATTAAGAAAAATAAAAAATTATTTGTCGAAAAGTTCTAAGAATTTTAAATCCTTGGGATTATTTTTTCATGAATAAAAATTGTTTAAAGATCACATTGTGTCAATTTTGATTGAACAACAATAAGTAATATTAATAATTAAAAACTCAAACGAACAATATTTTTGACTTTGCTAGATTATAGTACATATATTAATAAACAAATAAATAAATAATTATTGATTGTGACAAAATCAAATAGTGATTATCATTCGCAGATAAGAATAAAACAAATAAATAATTGGTTCAACATTCTATGAATATATAGAATGGCAGATTTTCTATATTTTTTCTGTCCTGGCATGATTAACATGATACTGCTCCTGGTGGCGTAGTTGATGTTCATGTGGGTGAACTGCATCAGGGAAGAGATAACGATGTTTAGAAGATTCAATACATTTCTTTGCAAAAGGGATTGTCCCTTCTTGACTCCAGGGTCTCCAGTTCACAGGAGTTCACAGGACCCTAATGCACTTATATATTCGACAAAATCTTTGCCTAGAATATTTTTAAAGCAAACTCTCTGTATCCGTTCAAGGGACTAGTTTTGGTGAACTGTGAGAGAAGAGTTCGATACAACACAACAGTACTCGACTAAACATCTAATAAAAGTTTTATGACAGTTTCATCCCGACATACTTCAGATTAGAGAGGAGAGATTTCCTGACATCTTCTTACAAATCTCCATGGTGTTCAGCTCCCAGTCCAGGGTGTCACTGTCAGTTAGCCAAATCCCCAACTGTACAGATTTAACTTGAGCTAGATTATTGTTGTTAAGCTGTAGACGTGTACTATAATCTCCGACTGCTCTTGTTATTAGCATGTATAGTTGGATTTATCAGCATTTAATAACATTAGGTTCTGATAAGTCCACTGAGATATAGAGTTAATGTAGGTCTGTGTACATAGGCTCTCGTTGGTATAAATAGATGATCAACACCTATATCACAGGGTACATGATTTTTAACGTTGTAGGAAGTTAGACCATGGGATAAGGTCAAAGAGAATAGAATATATATTAGAGTGGAATTTAGAGAATCTCTCGTTATGAATTTTTTCAGTCCCTTTCAGCCTAAAAGTGAGTTCAAAGTGTACAAATCATGTAAATGTTCACAAATTAATACAGTATGTTCCCTAGACTATCCATTTCAATTTCGAATTTTTAAAGCAGTTAAATAAACTTTATAATGAATTAGGTAAATAAAAAACATCATCTGATTTATAAAGAAAAATCATTGTTTGTAAAGTGAAAGGCATAGAGTCTATGTGAAATGATCATTGGTCAATTATGAAACCAGCCTATTTCATAATTTGGTTTTCTTTTAAAATTAATTTTAGAGTTTCTATATAATGATATTCCAGGGCCCAAAAGTTTATATAGCATATATATGTGAAGTACACCTGCAGTATGGAAACAGTACAACAAAATGGCCGTTTTACACTTTTTTCTAGTAAATTTCCCTCTAATATATATATTATTCTCTTTGGATGAGGTAGACAAGGAAATCAGTTTTAGGAAGGTTAGGTCATCTACATATTTAAACCTGAGGGTTTCATCCACACAGTCAGCATTGTTGTTGCACTGTACGAGGTAGTCCAGTACACCAAGCAGTGTACCTTAGGGTCCACCTCCAAGCATATGATGTACTCTAGATGTATTTCCATTAAACTTTACAGACATAGATCTTTTGGATAGGTAGCAAGTTAAAACACGCACAATAGAGGGTCGCACGCCCATCTCTAAAAACTTCTTGATACCAATGGTCTGACATTGTCTGTCAAAGGCCGCAGACCAGTCCAGCATGGTTGTGATGACTGACGGAGTGTTCAGGTTCTGGTCCAGGCGCTTCAGGATCCTATCCACCAGGGCAACCATGAGATGATCAGTCCCAGTTCCCTTTGGGTTTGTAGACTGTGCAAGGTCTGTTTGGCAGAAATATCTTCTAGAATCCATTTTTTTGGAACCTTTCAAAAAGTTTGTCAAAATTACTAGTGCATAAGATCGTTCTGAACTTTGGGCACAGGGGTTGTACACTCAAACTTCCAGGTTACAAGATGGTTTCCAGACTCCAGGCAGGCATTAAGGATGTTGGTGAAAGGGGTTGCTAACTCTGCAGCAAACATATATGCACAAAGAAATCTTAATTCCTTAATTTTGCAAATATTTTGATATTGTTTATGTGTTTATATCCTGTTTACACAATTTACTGTACAATGTACACTGCAAATTTACGCTTTCGTAAATCGTTGAAAGTTCAAAAATATACTGTCACATTACCCTTCTACCTTATAAGAACATACAGAGCGTCCCATATCATATTAGATTATCTTCAATCTTTAACGACAAAATAAATCTTTAATACTCGAAAAACTTATCATTTTCCGCAAGAAAATTCTTATATAAGCCTTATATTATTTTTCAAAATGATAAATTCTAATTAAATTTTCTGATTAGTCCCGAAAATCGTAATTTAGACCCGTTCTCGGTCTAATATGATGTGGGACACCCTGTACTTTCCCTTCCATTTATAGGATTGGTAAGCAGTGTACTTTATGCAGTTTATTGTGTACTGTCACATTACCCTTTTACCTAATATAAATATACTTTTCCATCCTTTTATAGGATTGGTGAGCAGTGTACTTTATGCAGTTTATCGTGTACTGTCATATTACCCTTTTACCTTATATAAATATACTTTTCCATCCTTTTATAGGATTGGTAAGCAGTGCACTTTATGCAGTTTATCGTGTACTGTCACATTACCCCTCTACCTTATAGGAATATTCTTTTCCTTCCTTTTATAGGATTGGTAAGCAGTGTACTTTATGCAGTTTATCTTGTACTGTCACATTACCCTTCTAACCTATATAAATATACTTTTCCTTCCTTTTATATATATTGGTGTAAAAAATTTTGTTTTTGGGGCTATTTACATCTATAGTCCTTTTATAGGATTGGTAAGCAGTGTACTTTATGCAGTTTATCTTGTACTGTCATATTATACCTTTCTACCTTATAGGAATATACTTTTCCTTCCTTTTATAGGAACAGTAAGCAGTGTACTTATGCAGTTTTCGTGTACTGTAAGTAAAATTCTCCAAACTTCCTTTTAGAGAAATAAATGATCTTACAAGGAAGTTTAACTGCCCTTTTAGTTAAAAAAGGAGGTATAATTTTGTCTGGTGGAAATGCAGTGTGGTATATAGATAAAAGTCAAATCCATCATACATTTGGAGGGGGGGGGGGGGNCCTCATCGCATCGGGGGGAAAACATCCTAACATCCATTCTTAAAACTTTCTATTTCTAGCTTTGGTTCTATAGCAAAGTAGGGCTTAAACAAACTAATCGTTAAAGATTAATTTTCGAATCAATTTATTTTTATATTTAGAATTTTCTATGATTTCTAATCCTTTTTGAAAAATCCAATCAACATTGTGATTAAAGATTATAGATTTATATTTCTTATAATTAGCTCTTGATAACACTTAATTGTAGGGGGTGAGTTATGTTTTGAGCCACGGGGAACTTTTTGAAAATATTATAATGACTTTTTAAAAATATTTTTTACTTTTTAAAACATTTTGAACCAAAACAACAATTTTTTCCCAATCTCTGTTCAAGTTGTGTACAGAATTGTTGCTGTATACAGTTCTATCTTTTGAAATCATCGTTTTAAAACTTTTTACATTGAAGAAAAAACTGACATCAAGACTTTTTGCAAATTCGTTATTATTATTATTATTATTATTATTTTCGGACTAGAATCCGATCTGGTCCGATGAACATATTTGACTTAATTAGTAATAATGGACAAAATAATTTCAGAAATAAATAGGGTAAATATTAGAGAAAATTTTAAAAACAAGCATAATACGGTTTTAGGCAATTTAAAGAAAAACTATTGATCATCATTAAGGTTATATATATTAAGGTTATATATATTAAGGTTATATATATTAAGGTTATATATATTAAGGTTATAAACCCTTTTTCATCTAAAATTTTCCGAGTCTAGGGACTTTTTTTTAGGGCATATAAACAGTGTATCCCACAAAACATGGCAGTTGGTGAATAATTTAAAATGTCTTCTTTCATAAATTTTTAAGTTGGTTAATAACGAAGAGAAGAAAAAAAAATATTAATAGTATCATATATTATTGCAAAATTTATTTCATTAAGTAAAATATATTGAGCAAAAGATTTTTTTCAATGAAATAAACTCCAAAAAGTTTTAAATATTTTATACAATATATGGAAGAAGACATTCAAAGATTTTCACCAACTTTCCGTGGGACACTCTGTATTTTCTTCAAAGCTTTGATTCCTGCAATTTTTATCATGCAAGACTTTATAGTCAGCCACCATTTTAAATAAAAATCTCCTCGCTCATATATATATATATATATATGTTAGCTATAGCTAGCAAAACGGCTGGTTTAATTTTTTTTAGGAAATCCATGTCCTAGAGGTAACATATGCTAAGCAAATCAAAATTTCTTGTTCAAAATTCTAATTTTTTCCTTCCAAAATTTAGTTCTTTCTTAAGAATTTTTGAATTCTTAAGAATTCTTATAAATCAAAAAGTCTCAGGAATCCAAACCCTTTGATTTTACTTGAGACTTCGGAATATTCGAGCTTTTTAATTCATATATGTAATCAGGTAAAAACTTTCTTGTACTAGATGCTTTTCTATAAAAGATATTTTTACATTAACACACTATAAATCTTATATATGGTTTTTATTGATATTTTTATTTTATTTTACAACAATACTGTCAACAAACACGTATGCCACATCATTGTAATCATCACCATCTAGACAGATAATAAATTTATGTCTACATGATTTATCAATTTACGCCTATAATAATTGTATTTTAATTTGATAACCTAAAGTATCACTGTGTTTGTAGTTTGTTAAAAAGTTAAAAAAGTATTAATTGAAAGTTATAAACGGTTTAAAGATAATTTGAAAATATTTTAGAAAATGTATTTACTAACTATGTCTCCCCTTCACTGCCAGCATATCCTTTTTGTTCTGCAGCATCTGCTTCATCTTCTCCTCCTGTTTCAGAACCATCTGCTTCATCATCACTTTCCTCTTCTTCATTATCTTCGCCATCAACCTCTTCATCCTCTTCATCTTCACTTTCAGCATCTTCCTCCTCACCACCGTCTTCAGTTTCTTCAGTATCAGTCTCCGTATTATTACCAATCCCAGTGTTACCTTCCTCAAGTGCTGTTGCATTATCCCCAGGATATGCACCACCATCAACACTCTCGGTTGTATTAGTACCAACTCCTTTCTCAATTGGCTGTCCATCTGCACTTCCTGTTGCATTACTGCTTTTCATTGGCTGCCCATCTGCACTTCCTGTTGCATTACTGCTTTCCATCTGCTGCCCATCTGCACTTCCTGTTGCATTTCTTCCGGTATAAGAACTTTCTGTTGAGTTACTACCCTCAGTACTTCCTGTTGTGTTACTACTCATAGATGCATCAGGACCCTCAGTAATAGTATCACTACCTTCAGGACCCTCAGAGATAGTATTACTTCCTCCTGTACCCTCAGTAACACTATCACTTCCTTCAGGACCCTCAGAAACAGTGTCACTTCCTTCAGTACCCTCAGTAATAGTATCATTTCCTCCTGTACCCTCAGAAACAGTATTACTTCCTTCAGGACCCTCAGAGATGGCGTCACTTCCGTCAGGACCATAAGTTACAGTATCATTTCCTTCAGGCCCCTCTGTAACAGTATCACTTCCTTCAGGACCCTTTGCAACAGTATAATTTCCATCAATATTCTCTGTAACAGTGTCTCTACCTTCAAGACCCTCTGTAACAGATTCAGTTCCTGCAATACCTTCTGTAACAGTATAATTTCCTTCAGGACCCTCTGTAACAGAATCAGTTTCTTCAAGACCTTCTGTGACACTACGATTTCCTTCTTGTTCCTTTCCTAAAGCATCATTAGTCTGACCATATCCACGAGAATCGTCATTCTTTCCTTCATCAAGCTTCGCATATCCAGCTGAATCATTAAGGTCTACTTCTAATAGCTAAACTAACACATTTTTGACACAGAAACACAGACGAAAATAAAAAAAAATAAAACTCCTATATTGCCCAATGCTGAATATTTAGTCTTTTAGGCAAAAGACTTGTTTTACAACGTTTATTTTGATTTTTGTAGGAAAGAAAAATGATGTTTTGAAACAAAAATTATGGTATGTTAAATCTTAAAGAAGAAGTGAATTTTGAGGATTATTAAGTTTCGGATTTTGCTCTAGTAACAGGAGACATTAACTTTATTACTTCTTATCAATCATTAGGATATTTGCATTTCTTTATGTTTAATTATATAAATCATTAAAATTAGATATTTTACAATCTAATCTGACAACGATTCACACATTGTTTAATAAGCAAAGGACACAACTTTAAAAACAAATTAATTTCTAACAAACCAGGGGCGATTTACAAAAAATTTCTTTGGTGAGAATCGAGAAATTGCGTGGAAAACATTTTTAATGATTACTACTAAATCCTAAAACAACCGGGGTTAGAAGTAGAAATTTTGATCCCTGAAAAAATTTCTTTTAAAAAAATTTAGTGGCGTCGCGAAAAAATCCATTTAAAAATCAAAATAAAGGAGCCAGAATGCTATATCTCTTAATAACGAACCATTTATAATCTTTAAACAACAGATTCTTAAAACAAATAGTAATCCAGTAAAATGTTTAACTTTTCTTTCAATAATCATGTTGTATAGAATTTTGAGGAATTGCAAATAAATTATTGCATTGATAAAAAATGTATAATTAGGTTTTATCAAAAAGGTGTTCCTGATGTTCTCCATTTATTTTGGCAACGAAGAATTGCCTTTCTGGAGGTGTAGAACGAGTTGTTTTATTTTATTAAATAATTCGAGTCAAAAAAAATTCATTTCAATTTACAATTGACAGAAATTGAACTATCAAAACTATTTTTTTATTTGGCATATCAGGGAAGCATTAATGGTGGCTTTTATTCGAACTCTAATGACATGCTTATTCAAAAAAGGTTTTTACAAAGTAAAACTTAGTTTTTCTAACCCCCATCTGCATGCTGAGGTGGAGTAGCTAGAGAGGCGTAGTTTTCATAGAGGTTGGATAGATACAATTGTTTTCACAAATAAACCATCTTTATGCTGATTTAAGTTAATAAACTATTTAGGCTCATATTTATGAATAAATAACTCTCTAAGCGGAGATGCATTAATTAAAATTTTTTTTAGAAGAGATTCAAAATAAAAACCCTCGTTAAGCTGAGTTACAATTATAAATCTGTCTTAAGCTGAGCGAAATGTTTGCAATAAAAACTCTCTAAGAAGATAATCAAAATAAAAATTCTTTCTCAGCTGATATATATTAAATGAAAACTCTGTAAGCTGAGATTTTAATCCTTTCTAAGCTGATGTGCATTAAATAAAACTTTTTAAGCTGAGATGAAAATATGAAAACTCTTTAACATGAGATGTTAAAAATAAAAAAACTCTCCTGAATGTACAATGTGTAAACTGTGAAGTAGAATCACTAAGCCAAGTAGGTAGTTCTGCATGTTACAAGAAATAAGAGAATACTATAATAATTAGACCAAGAATTTCTAGGCTAGTGATTAGAATTTTGTAAACTTATTATAGAAATTCTGGATTTTATATAAAAATTTTACCAAATTCAAACTAGACAAAGAACGTTAGAAAGATATAAAAAATTAAAAATTAATTTGAAATAATTATTTTAACTTTTTGAGGCACCGGTATCAATGAATATAATAATGTAATTTACAATGAACAAGATTTAAGGATACTTTATGTCCCTCTTTATGTATTTTTTTTTTAACATCAACATGCATTTTGACCGTCATATACCCTACCATATTTTATCTTTTTAGATACTTTGCTTGTTTGTCCATTTGTATCCAATAAGCGTCAAAACGTCTGAAAGGAAACGATTGGGCCCAAAATTGTTACGGAAACCCACATGACGGGGGAAGGTTTATGGACCGTCGCAATTGAAAATCTTAACCAGAAATAAATGTGTACATATTTTTTTAAATGCGCCTGTGCAGTTTAAATAGAAAATCGGCGAAAATTTAAGAATTATTAACAATGACGATTTTCAAAGGAAAGGATCCGCAATCCTTATAATTCTGAGGTTGGGATTTTTTAAATTTAAGTTTATTGAAAGCATTACAAATGACTCGGCTACTTTTAAATGTTGAAAAATGAACGTCAAAATTACGCCTTCATACTAGGATTTGTACATAGCATAAAAATATTGTGTTTATGTATACGGTAGGTTACAGCCGTACAGGCTGGCCAAAAGGTCGGTCGGTGTTTATTGCAGGGACGCAAGAAGGAATCCTTGAACCCTAGTTAGCGTTCTTGTAAAAAGCTTCATCAATTATTAAGACAGGGTCAACTTTGAAGTGTCGCAGATCTTCTTGGGCTTACCGCTGTAACTCAGCCACTTATGCTTTAGTGAATATCTATACATGTACGTTTTATCACTATAAAGCACTAGTTGTTAGCTTTGGTTTTTAAGAAGTAATTGACTTCTCCTCGATTTTTGCTTGAGAGCTTGCAACCTTTCAATCACAGTGTATTCATCATAAAATTGCACTAGATTCTCTGATATCTTTTCTATATATTATCTATTAGAATTGTTTTCTTATTTTTTGCACTTAATATCTGAATTCGATGATTTGATCTTCCAATATAATTTTTATCAATTCTGCAATCTGTTGAATACTCGTTTTTCTTTTGATGTCTTTAAAGTCTTTTTCAAACAATTCCAACGAGGGAGGGAGGGAGGGGGGGGGGACGGGTCTACGCCAACGTTTGGGGTCAAACGTACCGCCGGGAAATGTTCCCTTCTCTTTCCGTAAACTCTTAAAAGTAATTGCTATAATCTAGACTCCTTATAGATTTATGCGATATTACTGGTTTCACTTTGTGAACTAGTAGCTCATCTAGTTTTTAATTTAACGTATGATAAAGCAATTTTATCCAGTTACATATTTGCATTTTATAAAAGGAGTTATTATTAAAAATAGATAAGATGTGAATCTTACGTGCAAAATACATTAGCTTGGCGTGAAAAATATATAATAGTTCAAACCTCTTTTTAATAAACTATTTTCTTTTTTAAATTATTCAAAATTAATGACGATATTGTCTGTAAAAGCATAAACTAAAAAATATTTTAAAAAATTCAATTGATAAAATTGATCGAACTCTCTGGAAAAAATCGGCTTCTAAAAGACCCTAATGAATGGATGGTGTGGTGTGGATGTGGAAGGGGTGTAACTCCATCGCCCCCCCTTTCTATATTTAAATCAAATACAGGGTCCTATACCCTGTTTGTCTTCTAATTATTCATGATTATATTCGGGGCCTTGTGATAAATTGTTTAAGCTTGGGGGAGTGCCTTTTTGGACAAACAGTCCGGGAAAATATTCAACAGAAAAATTATTCTAATTCTTTATTCCATTCATTAAAGTAAAACTATAGAAATGTTGATAAAATCGTTTACACATAATTTACTAGAGTGTTGTTTCTTGGCGTTGTATTTTCCTTGACTGTAGATTTGTATAAGATGAACCGCTTGTAGATTCTGTGCTGAATCCTACTCCTAAACCCATATTCGGATCATTATCCCTTAAACCGTCCGATATAAAACTCATAAAATTCAGCTAAATAAGGTTTATACAAAGTTTAGATTTGGTGAAATAGTGACACATTTGATTGAAATTCAAGCAGTTGAAACTTACTTAAACGTTTGAACAGTGAACGAACAAATTTACAAAACAGGTGATCTTATCGTTTTAGAGGCAATATTTCTGAAAAAACTTAGGAAAAAATAAGATAAAATGCCTAAATCCTGGTTGTACAGTGAAAACGGAATTCTCATTCAGGAAAAATATATCAACTCGGTTACGGAAAATGATATAATTGTGAAAAATAAATCAAAATCAAGCGTTAAACCTCCGAGAAAAAGTAAAGGTAATTTTATCTTACAGAAAATATAACTGCTTGCAACAAAATTAATAGAAAAAAGTATCTAGAAAAATTTACGAATACAAATAATATGCAGCGCATGTTTACTTTAAATACTTTGAAAAGAAGGGGAGGGGGCACTTATTATGCGTTCTTTAGACTGAAAAAATTAAACTTTTAAAATTAAACAGTGTTACCCACAATATATGGGTAACCCTGTACTTTTAAGGAAACTAAAACAAATATTAGACTAGATTTTCTTTAGAAAATGGAAGAAATAGAACATCAAACACTGAAGATGTGAGGAGAATAAATGTTGAAAATGAGAAGATTAGTAGGAAAGGATTAGCCGAGGATAATACTCAAACTCCAACTTTTGAACAATTTGGTTCAACTCAAAGGTAAATTAAACTGTCAACTTAGTGTTAGTTTGTTTCAAAGACTTTTGATTACAGTCTAAAAACCTACAGATCGCTGTACTCGACCTAATAAAAATGACAATTTTAGACATTGAAAGATACATAGAACTTTGACACTGCTCAAAAAAATCTTTAATAAAATCCTTCGATAAAATTCTTTAAAAAACAGGTTTTTATCACGGCATAACAATCGATTTTTTAATATTAAAAAGTGCTTTAGCAAACGGTTATACCTGTAAGGTTTAGAAAGAACAAAGATGACAATTGTTCCGTTTTTAATAATTGTACACATCAAAATTTATTGTGAAATTTTTCGAAATTTCTAACTCAACAAGTATTCGTACTTTTTTTTGGTTATGTGAACCAATAATTATAGAAATAATTTTCACCTGCGCAAAGCAATATATCACTAATTTCACGCCCGCAGAAATTCTAACCGGACGCCCCCCCTTCCTCCATAGAAAATACCATAGCTTTGATCAACACAATTTACCCTGTAGTTTCTAATATAAATAAAATATGCATCTTTATTTTACTTAATTTTTCATGAATTCTGATTTAAGATATAGATTTGTGAACTTGCCCTTTAATTTATGGGTAGGGTGGTTGATATAGTATAATCAATAATCCATGAATGTAAATTTTATAAAATTTTAATAAATTCTTCATTCTTCATTCATACTTTAACACCATATTGGGGAAAAAATCCAAACGTTATGTTCGATCTCTCAAAAACATCTGAGAACAATTATTATCTATTACTAATAGAATTCAACGTTTTAAGATGCTTTTTTTTCATTTTATGATCTAGTGTACAATTTGTAGCTGGATTAAAGTCGGTGTGATATATACATTTAAATTATGAGAAAACTACTCAGATTCATTTATCTTGTAGTTATTAGGGAAACCCTATTTAATGAAAATACTAACTACTCAGATTCATTTATCTTGTAGTTATTAGGGAAACCCTGTTTAATGAAAATACTAACTACTCAGATCCATATTCTTTAATATGATTAAAAACTAAATAAGAATTTGTTTTCGTTTTTCAATTATTTGTTAAATAATTTAATGATCTTTATACTAAAACACCATAATAGCTTTATTGTTTGATTATGTTCGGAATTATCTTTAAAATATACATATTATACAAATTATACAAAAGGACAAAGTAATTATTGTAATTAGTATATTTAAGAAAATGATAGGTATCAATATATTTTAGTTACATTTACATAACTTAAAGAAGGTATGGAATACATATCTACAATCTACATTGTGCTATAGTACATTAAATGTTGTGTTTTCCATTTAGGATTCAAATTTCTTCATTTTTGACAATCTTAAAAGTTACTCAAAAATAAAAAAAATGTTCATGAATTTGTATATGTACTATATTTAGAAATGCCTATAGAAATCAAGGTCACATGATTATAAATACCTATTACTAATTCCAACTAGCTAAACATTTTTATTATTTCATTTCTGGCAATCATTGCAGAAAAACAGTTTTAAAGCAATTTATTCACATTTTAGCATAATAAAGAAGACATCTTTACTTAAATATTGATGTCAACATATTTTTTCTAGCGGTTTGATCCATGCAATTATCAAACATATATATTTAAAGGGAGTGTTCGCGTAAAGTAAAACGGGGGTATAAGCTTACGGCAAAAAAGCGCTTTTGATCGCTACTATTCTTACTTCTGTCTGTTGTGTCTTTAAGGAGAAAATTGTTAAAAACGACTCATGATGAAGAACTAGCGTCCATACAGATTAAAAAAGTTGCAACATTCAACTCGGATCGTAAAATAATCAATTTAATTCCAAAAAAATCATTCAGATATGACAACCATTAAACATCGATTATTTTTCGACGCATTCATATATAGTTAACATTTCATAATATTTTTTTAAAATCATATTTCGCGAATGCGTCGAAAAATTATCGATGATTATTTCTTGTAATATCCGAATGATTTATTTGGAATTAAATTGATTTTTTACGATCCGAGTTGAATGTTGCAATTTTCTGGCTTTGTATGGACAATCCAACCAAAAAAAAGAAAGTATAGTTTGGGATATTCGTTGCAGCTTGTCTATTCTGTTCTTAAGAAATTTTAAATATTTACATATACAAATGGCATCTTGTATTCAGAATTTTCTTTTTCTACAATCTAAGTCTACACAGTACACACAAATATCTTATAAGTAATGGGCATACATTGAAATATTTAGGTTCTTACATAAACTACTCTTGTAGATGGAAAATAAAACAAAATTTTGTAAGCAATTAATTACTTGGCTTAAGTTCTAACTTACGTCTTTTCATCTTTCCGATGGTTTAAACCTCTGAATTAAACTATATTTGTTTTACAGTATAATTAATAATTTGAAATATCAAAGGTCTTCAATGTACGGATTAGAAAAAAATTAAGGCTGTTGCGAATAATCAGTTGGTGCTCAACGTTTTTACCCCTAAAGGGGTATTTTACAATTCTAACAGCCAGGGGCTATTCAAGGGTCACGGCCAAGGTGTTGGGGCTGGGGTTGGTGCGCTAAATTTCCTGATCTCCATGAGGCTTGGAACCATTTCGATCATTGATCGTTTTGGTTCTGTTGATAGTTTAGCGTTACTACTGTGTCTTCTCCCTGCCTCTAGTTTCTGCAGAAGTGTCGCTGAAATAAACAACATATTTTTTTGTTCATTGCATAATTACTTATTGATTTTTAGAATAAGGTTTAACAAAAATAAACTAAATCAATTTATGTAATGAATAGTTTCTTATTCGTTTTAGCCATATGTTTTGCCTTTTGGCTTTCTTGTCTTATTTATACAGTATAACCCTTGATTTTTTAAAGGAACCGTGCTGTGGGCGTCATTTTAAATATCATATCCTATTTACCTTTAAACCATTGTTTGATCTAGAATAAGTGGATTTTTAAATTTTGATAATTCACATAATAGTTTCCTTTAGACCAGAATATTTCATTGATATGTGAAAAATGGATCCCATGGTCAGGTTGTGACATTCGTCTTGTGTTTACTTTACAGCCCGGAGAAAGTACACTGCAGTACAAAAAATGCGTTCAGCTCTGAAATAACTCTCTTTGCATTATAATTCTTTGACTCAGGCGGAATTTATTTTATATTGCTATTCAGAGATAGAGAGTTACAAAGATCAATTATCAGCTAAAATATGCAATATTTTCCACAGCATGTTCTATTGTGTACAAGTACTGTACACGACCAATCAGGGATATTTAAGGATCCTTTGGATACGACACACAAAATCTTCAAAAAAAAGAAGACTCAATTAATAAATGTTATGTTTCATATTTAAAATTGGAGTATTTCTTTAAAAGTTGCAAAACTTAACCTTAACTTAACTTAACCCCTTTATGGGTGTTATGTTCAACAAGTAGCCGTGAGATGGCACTCTGAAACCTATCGTAAAAACGTAACATGTCGTGCCGGGTCAACTTAGGCCTACGTAGGTCGTAGCCCACTCTGTGAAAGGAGATAAGCAGTCTATGTAGTCTGTGGTGCTATTAGAAACTGCAGTACACTTGTTATGTAAACAAAGATATGGGGGTTCGGGGTGTATTCTTAACTATGTTCTTTCTGTAAAGACTATGACTTTGATGTAAAAGTTTACAAATTCTGTTTCTTGCCTGAATAAATCTCATTTTACAGCAATGTTGTACGTGACAAAGATATTTACATTTTTCGGCAAATATATATTTTTAGATTTTACAGTTATGAATACATTTTCCTTGTCAAAATATTTTTGAACTATGGTAATTTTATGTTCGGTTTATGCAAAACAGACAGATCTATAAAAGTCTAACTGGAATGATTTTCTGTGCTTAAAGGAAATGAAAGGGTNTGTTTGAGCGGAAAATGAAGCCTGGATGGCACATTCCTCTGCTATGCACACTATACAGTTTTAAGTAAAGTAAGTTGTAAAATACCGTTATGTACTCTGTACATACAAGTCATTTATTGGAAAATAAAATTACGAACTACGGTAGATTTTATAAAATTTTGTAAGACCTCCTAAAATCCAAAAATCCTATATTATCTAAAAGAAAATACACGATAAGAATGATGCCAAAATCTAACTGTACACCTCATAGTACGGTACATTTTATTTTGAACAGCTCTATTGCTTACCTTTGTTTGGTCGTACTAGGGTAAGCCGGGAGGGTCTAGTGAAAACATCCATTTTATTATCATCGATTATTTATTAAATTATACTATTCTTATTTTTAATTATAATTAACGATCATATAATATAGAAAATAACCAATCATTGAATATCGTACGAAGCGTTTATTTTACCATTCACAGGGGCGGATCAAACCATTATCTCAGGGGGTCCATAATCGCCCCCCACTCTCCTAAAAGTTGAACAAAAAGCAGTAAGTTTCTTTTCTTATTTGTTTAAAAAGTATAAGTTCACAAACTCTAGTTCTCCTAATTTCGATCTGTAAAATCTAGTTCTCTTACTTTTTATCTGTAAGCTCCCGTTTTTCTTATTTCTATCTGTAAAAGCAAAGTTCTTCTACTTTTTATCTGTAAACACCAATTCTCCTAATTTCTATCAGTGAACTTCAGTTCTCCTATACTTTATATCTGTAAACTCCAGTTTTTCTACGTTCTATCTGTAAACTCCAGTTCTTCTACGTTCTATCTGTAAACTCCAGTTTTTCTACGTTCTATCTGTAAACTCCAGTTCTTCTATACTTTCTTTCTGTAAACTCTAGTTCTTCTACGTTCTATCTGTAAAATACAGTTCTGTCCTACTTTCTATCTGGAAACTTACAGTTCTCCTAATTTCTATTTGTAAACTTCAGTTTTTCTACTTTCTATCTGTAAACTTCAGTTCTCCTACTTTCTGTCTGTAAACTTCAGTACTTCTACTTTCTATCTGTAAACTTCAGTTCTCCCACTTTCTGTCTGTAAACTCTACTTCTTCTACTTTATATCTATAAATTACAAATCTCCCACTTTATACCTGTTAACTCCAACGTTCTCCTACTTTCTATCTGTAAAATCTAGTTCTCTCCTACTTTCCATCTGTTAAATCCAGTTCTCCTACTTTCTATCTGTAAACTCAAGTTCTCCTACTTCATATCTGTAAACTCAAGTTCTTACACTTTCTATCTGTAATTTTGCAGGCATTAGTATAAATAGTAAGATAGAAAACAATTTTAACGGGTATTTCAGGTCATTTATTCAATTATATTTTTGTTGTGTCTTTCATCCGTTGGAGCTTTTATTTCATAACATAAATTTCCTTAGTAAGGGGGGGGGGGGGGGGGGGGCCCCCCCCCCCCTCCAGGAGCTCAGGTGAGGCCCTTGGGTATTTACAATAATGAAACAAAAAAGTTGTAACTCTTGGGAGTATCTTAATATATTTTTCTAAACTTTCAACTAATAATCTATTTACTAATGTATGGTGGTTGAACTGAGTATACAGTATTGTAGGATTTATTTGAGACATATAAAAGTTTCCACGATGTATAATTACTGAGTTTGTGTGCAACGTCGACGGTGCCGTGACAAACTCCTGAAAGACAAACTCCTGAAAGACAAACTCCGGAAAGACAAACTCCTGAAAGACAAACTCCTGACGAGACAAACTCCTGACGAGACAAACTCCTGAAAGACAAACTCCTGAAATTATGAAACTTTTCTCTGAATGAAATTTGATAAAATTCATAAACTTTAGAAGAAAAATCCGCAAATATTCTATAAAAAATTCTCAATCTTTAGTAATTTGAATATGCTTCTAGCAGCAAAGTATTACAATGATCAGAATAACCAGAAAATTTATTATTATTTAGGGTTAGGTTAGGTTGAGACACTTTCTGGGCCGAGCGCTGTGGCTAGGACAGGCTAGTGGGCCGAGCGCTGCGGCCATGGGTTAGGTTAGTTAAGACACTTTCTGGGCCGAGCGCTGCGGCTAGATTAAATATAAATCATGAAACATTTTTTTTAAATTTGATATTATGGAGTTTGTATTTCAGAATTTTTTATTTTCAAGAGTTTGTCTCGTCAGGAGTTTGTCTCGTCAGCAGTTTGTCTTTCAGGAGTTTGTCTTTTCAGGAGTTTGTCTCTCCAGAGTTTGTCTTTCAGGAGTTTGTCACGGCGCCAACGTCGACGTTCACAATTTTGAATTTGGGTGGGTACGTTTTAAGAATCGTTTTTTAAAATTAATTACAACGACGAAAAATAAAGTAAAAATTATACAGTAAACTAATTAGATGTTTAGGGACATATTTCTCAAAAGAAATTTGTCAAAAAATCAATGTTAGAATCAAAATTGTGTTGTTTTCATTATTTTATTGAATTTTTTATTTTCTATGAATTTATTCGCAGATTTTTACAAATTCTTCAAATGTCTTTTGTTCAATTAAAATTCCATAAAATCTGCAGAAAATATTTGTGAAGAATGAGATTATAGAAACTAATAATTGAATAAGATTGCTTATTTCCGATAACCGATTCTGAAAACGTATCCACCCAAATTCATGAGTTTGAACGTCGACTTTGCGCTCAAACTCGGTAAATATACGTCGTAGAATTAAACGTTTTATATGTTTCAAATAAATCCTTAAAAATTCGTCCACAATACTACATATTTAGTTCAATCACCATACATTGCCGGTCACTCCCTTTAAGCTGAATTCATTTGTAGGCAGAAGCAATGTTTGTTCTGTAAACACACCAACTTTTGCAAAAGAATCGAAGAAAACCAAAAAAACAATGAAACATAAAGGGTGTCAGCAATAAATAATTACTTACTACTTACTTTCTTAATTAGTTATGGCCTTAGAACAGAACCGTTCTTTCCTCTTTTAAGAATGTTAACACAATATATCTTCATGCAGTGTATCGTTTTCTATATGTAAACTTACCTATAGAGAAATGACTGAAGTGTATTTTTAAATGCTTGGATATTCCTGTCCTATGGAAATTCAGTGTACCATATCAAAACATTGTTTCATCTTTCATTTCTAAAGTTTTCTAAGATTTTCGGGGTTGTCGAGTATTTTTCAGCAATTAAAAATATAAATTAAATAAGAATAATTCGAATCCTCTGCTTGAATAAATTTATTGGCTTTAACTTCACATAAATTAAAGAAAAATACCTTCATCAGTTTCACACGACCCCGTAACCCTCTTCCCTAAAATGCATTTACAAAATTGAATGTCCTTTATTTTGAGATTTACTGGAGCCTCTAATACATTGATAAGCAGGTAAACTATTCCTATTAAAATTTAGTCTCAATTAATTTTTGATAAAAAGATGAGAATTTAAACTTAACTCGAGCTTGAAGTATTTTAATATTTCAAGCAAGAAAAACGCGAAAATGTTCTTTTTACCTTTTATTGCAAGCAAACATTAAAAATCGCCTGAAATATTCCATGGGAAAAAAACATGCAACACAAACAATATTAACATGAGACATATTTTCTTACTTCCAATTTTTTAAAATGTAAAATACAATTTCAAGGTGAAAGTGGTGAAAATTAGAACGCTTCAGAGAAAAGGGTAAAAACTGTAACCAATTATCAAGATGAAACAATGTTTAACATTAAAAGTGTTTCAAAAACGGGCACTAGGATCCTATAAAATTATAAAACTATATGTGTTACATATATATGGTTAATATGAAAAGCTATCTAAAAACGAACTAAAAAAACGTTTATTAAATTCTATCTAAAAATAAATAAATAAATATTACAATATAACACTAGTAACGCTTTTACATAAAATATACAATTAAATAATGCTGTTTTGAAATAATAAAGAAAATAACACAGGGTCACTCACAAAAAATAAGACTGTAAAGATTAAATAAGTATTCTGCCATGAATATAGTCTTTTTGAGGCCTTTTTTAAAATTGAGTAATGAAAGAAACAATGTTATCGTTGTCTCTGAAAACTCATGTATTGTGTGTTACCATGAAAATAGAACCCCCCCCCCCCCCCCTCCCTACAAAAAAGTTTTGGGAACAAACTTTGTTTTTAAAAAACCATGATTTTTGTAGTAATACATGAGTTGCGGATAATTAGAGCGTTATTTTCATCGAGTGAAAAGATATGAACTAGGCGCTTTACTGTAAGCTATACTATTCTAAACTTTCGTGAACTGTACTGTTTAAATGCAATATTTACTAAGTCCTTGTTTAAAACTCAATACTTTAATAAAATAATGGTTTCTTAGTCCGAAAGGCTTTTAAAACAAAACCAAGACTATAGCTATAATGAACATCTACAAAATCGATGTGTTTATATTCTAAAATTGTTAAACTTAAAGAGACTGTATTTGTATATTCGTATCAACATATCAACGAATAAACGTATCAACGTACCTACGTATCAAGGAATCTACGTTTCTACGTATCTACATATCAACGTATCTCTACATATCAACGTGTCAATGTATCAATGTATCAACGTATCTATGTATCAACATATCTACATATAAAGGTATCTACATATCAACATATCAACGTATCAACATATCAATATATCAAAGTATCTACGTATCAACGTATCTACGTATCAATGAATGAATTGGTAAAAAATAAATAGAGAGATGGGATAGAACTTGATCTCTGTTACAAGAGAGGGGGCTGGTGGTTTGAAGGGGGGGGGGGGGTGCAAAGGGCACAGTCCCATTCCCATTTAACAGAAGACGTGTTTCATGAAAAATCATTATTCTAAGAAAATTAAGCGCTAATATTAAATTTTTACTCTCGTTCATGTCATTTTAAACCACCAGTCTCTTTAAATCAAGGCATTATAATAATTCTGAATGTTTCCTGGATCTGCATGAGATGTCTGATCTCGCGTCTTCAATATCACTGTAAAGAACCAACTCTCCGCCTGTTAACATCACCTGAACATTATGCACCTCTTTAACTGTCGTCTTTGATTAAAAAAAAATAATCCCACTTCCATGCTCTATACCACATCAATTCCTTCTACATATATCAAATGAAGAAGAAACGGCTGTAAAAAAGATGGAGGGAAAGTACTTAAATATTTGAGGTAAAACCACAAGTGAAAATTCAGAACTGAAACTCTATTGGGATTAAAGGTTTTTAAATCGATGCTTGATCTCCTCTTGTCTTCAATTTCAATATTAATTTAATCTTATAGTCTGTAAAATTTAACCAAAACTTAAAACTGGAATGGAGTCAATCTTTTCAATTTTTTCCTAAGTATAATTATTTTATTCCTGAGAGACTGTTTTATTTCTAAAACCATAAAAGACAACCTTTTAATATTTCCAATCAAAAGAACTTTCAAGAAATAATGTTTCCGAAATGTTTTTTCTTTTTTTTTCCAGTTTGTCTGTGATAACTTTCCATTATTAAAATCCAATGAGTTTTTAAAACACTGTTTGAGCCGTCTCTCACTTATCATGTTCATGTTTAGTGGGCAACACTGCAAATTTTTCGAATAACGTTTTTTCTTCATTATTTACCTTTTCATGAAGCTCTTTACTCTCTACTGTTGGTTGACCTTCATTCTCCACTACAGCGTAAACATTCACCTTGTATACCACATCAGGCTCTAATCCCTGCCAAACAAAAGTGAACCATGAAAGAAAGAAAATCAGTTTAAACTCAATTTTGGACAAAAATAGCCCAAAATAGTTTTAATTAGCTAACAGTTTTGCAATTAGGCAATTGACACATAGGTTTTATTGGTTGATTGCCTCATGACTGTTGTAAGCTTAATTTCAAGTGACCCTCAATGCAAAGATGACAATGCCCAATTCACAACTGTACCCTTGAAAGCTTTTTCAGAAGTAAGAATTAGTTATCAATGTTTATTATTTTGAAAACTGATTATTTTCATTTGGAATCCTTGGAGATGACACTAAAATGAAAATAAACATTAATATTAATGACAAACGTTCGCAATTTCTTTAGCGAAGATTATATAATCTTTAAAGCAAACGTTTAGTAGAAATTAATTATGAATTCTTTTCAAAAAAGTTTTTAAACAACACCTTTATTAACATAGCAGAGGCTGTCGAGGGCTTAAACATAGTTATGTTTTTTATTATTAAAAATCTGCAATCTTCCTAACTGGTGTTTCTAAAGGTTCCTGAGGGTTTAAAAACAAGCATACCAGAAAAAGGTATTGAACAATGGACATTATATATATCAAAACGGTGGCTTATTTATTTTAAATGCAGTTAGGGACTGTAGACATAATTTTGATTAAACCTACACAAAATGTGTTTATTGACAGATTCGCAACTGAAAATTAGCAATTACATTGTCTCAAGGAGTTAGGAATAGAAGGGAGATATGACTGACGCGGTTATTTGATTATGCGTGCTTTGCAGACGGGTACTCCATTTGTATAAGAAATATTCAAAATAGGTTTTTGTATACGCGGCAATTGTACATCAGACAAATATTTCTTATACAAATGGAGTACCCATCTATTAAGCACTCATCATATGGTAGGGCAAACCGCGTCAGTTATATCTCCCTTCTATTCCTAACTCCCTGCGTTGTCTCTATTAAAAAGGCTTATCTAGAAAGAAATTGACAGAACGTAACTCTATTTGGGATGGAAAAACTCAAATATTTGTCACTCAGAGGGGTCCAATAATCATGATTCAGGAATGTAATTTTAACTCTGAAAATTATGGGTCACTTGAAATCACTTTAACAGAAACTTCACATAATAAGTAAGTATCAATTTATTCCTGCAAAACAAGTTTACAAGATCTAGATATACCTGGAGAATAAGTTTACAAGATCTAGGTATACCTGTAGAATACGTTTACAAGTTCTAAATATACCTGAAGATTTACAAGATCTAGATATACCTGGAGAATAAGTTTACAAGGCTCTCTATCCATAGGTGAGCTTTCAAGTAATGTTTCCTGAGCTTGTGATCCCTCTTCTGCTGCTCGGTACCTGATCTTGTAGTAACTAAATATATAATAAATATTAGGATATATTATTCATTGTAGTATTATATTAGAATATACTATTCAATGATCTATTAGTAACAAAAAATATAGTATATATTAGAATATACTATTGTTGACCATAAACCTATCTCTTTACACCCCCCCCCCTGCCCGGCGCAGCCCCAAATCCAAACCAAAAATTTCTCCCACTCTACCTTTTAACCCCGACAAAGGAAAATTAAAACAATGAAATGCTAACTAGTGAAAAATCAAATCCACAAATAACTTTGAAATCCAGAGTAAATTCCACTTAAACAACTGGGTTTATATTTTCAGAAGTATTTACACATTTTTTAAACTATTCCATCAAACCCTCCAATCCTTATCACCCTGACACGATAAAATAACTTTTAGTAACCTTGGTAGTGCTGGGTTCCCAAGCTAGCTGTTAATAAACTAGTTAAAAAATAATCAACTTGTCTGTTCCTGGTAAAAATCAAAAGGCTATTCGAAGGTCAAAAAAGAATAAAATATTATCTTATTAAAATCGTTTAAAAAGCCTATAGAAATAATAAGCCTATAGAAATGTTCTTGGAATATAATAAGCCTATAGAAATGTTCTTGGAATATAATAAGCCTATAGAAATGTTGTTTAAATATAAAAAGCCTATAGAAATGTTCTTGGAATAAAATACACTCATTTAACCAAGCAAAATACAACATGTTCAGTTAAGTTTAGTTTTTTATAACTAATTTTAAATTGATTAGATTTTTTGGAAATGTGAAAAAGGAGTTTGCTTTTCTATTGTTGGTATCTTATAAACCTCTAAAGTCTAAATTTCTTAAAGAAACACAAACTAAAAGAACTTTCAAGTAAAATAAAGAAACTTATCTCTTTCTGAGAACAAAAAATATTAATTCAACTCAAGATTAAACCCATTCCAGTGTAAAAGCGGATTAATGTTTCTAATTCAAAAGTTTAGATTAGTTCTATTTTGGGTTAGTTTTGGATTGTGCATACTTTTTACAATTTAACTAAGAGGGGCGTAAAAAAGGATTTTCTGGGATCTAGTGTTTACATTGCANCTAGGTTTCATTTCAATTTCCCAATCATTTCTGCAAACTTTATCAAATATAAGGCTTCCTTTGCCACCTTCAGCTTTCACCTGACTTAATTAATACATTTTATTTATATATAATTTAATTTATTTATTTTTATACTGCTTTTGAAACTTATGTTTCTCAAAATCCAACTAAATGTTAAACTGATGAGTGAGACCGTTTTTCCTAAGTCTCTATTGGACACCTTTATGATGTATAACTGATTACATTGACTATCTACATTTATTCTGTAAAAAACTGGATTTATTTCAATCATTGTTCATATATTATATATATAAATGTATATTTTAATTCCACTGAATAAAAGAGAAATGTCTTACTTTTTAAAATTTAATTCTTGATAATTTGATCTTTTAACATTAATTTTCCACCCCCCAACCCCAAGAGCTTTATACCTAATTTGACATATAGTGCACGAGTGCACGTGCGCTACTATATTATAAAATAGATTTGTTGGTAAAATTTATTTAGAGAATGGAGATCAAGTTTCTAAACGAGGATTTAACCTCCCTTATTTTACGCCACTGTCAACTAAATATAAATGAAATGAAGTACATACGTTTGTAATAAAAAACTTGTAATACAACTATACTAGCTATGTATTGTAATTAGATTGTATTCCTACGTAATTATGTTGAACTTATCATGTAACATAGATTTTCTAAATAGAGATCAGTTATAATCAGAACTCCGCTTTGATTACAGGGTAGAGTAGTCATACCCCGTTGAGATCATACCTCGTTATAAGGTAGAAATCACTTAAGGGCTGGATAAGTAGCCAATGCTTGTGTCCTTGTGTGGTATTTAGAGCTTGATTAATAGCTTGTATGATAGCTACTCTTGTGTCCTTAGGGGGCATTCAGAGTAAGAGAAATAGCTTGGTTTATAGCTACGCGTGTTTCCCTGTGTGGCTTAGAGCTTGAGTGGTAGCTATATTGATAAGCTAGGCTTGTGTCCCAGTGGGATATTTAGAGCCAGGCGGGTTGTGTCCTGGTTGAAATGGATAGCAGTTCCTGTTTGTGCCTGGACTAACACAGTTTAGGGGAAGAGCTTTTAGGAGTACGGCATTTATTACATGTTGAGCTAGCAACAGTTATGAAATGATTAATTTTTAAATAAGTTTAATTCATTATCTTTTTGCGAGTCGATTAAATTCTGGTTTGAACCTGAATCAGGTTATATTAATATGATGCATTCAAATTCGTCAGTTGATATTTTCAGTGTATAAATAAGCCTTTGTTTTAATCGTCAAAAAATATCCATAATCAGTATCAATTATGATTATTAAAATTTGAGATTTTTAACAGGAAATGATGTTTCCCTAGATACGATACCTAGATCCACAGGTATTGTTCAGCTATTAACATGATGGGGCAACATCAATTCTCCATTTCGCACCTCTTTAATGCACATGAGTCTCTTATATTCTTAATTTCGGGTCCTAGCTCTGTATCGCTGTACCAGAAATAAAGAATATAAGAGACTCATGTGTATTAAAGAGGTGCCCATTAAATAGTGCAATAAACTTTTACCTGACATTTGGTGTCGGCGATTTAGTCCATTGAACTTCATTTGTTCCTAGTGCCACACTTAGATTAGTTGGAGCAAGGGGTTTAGTACTGTATTCACCCACCAGGGGGTCAGAGTCAACCTAAATAGCATGAAAAAATGTAAAAAAAACCACAAGGATACGGATTGAAGAATTATTTTAATTCAACCGGTTTAATGGATATAAAACCTGTTGTTTGAAGTAACTTTGTTTCTTTATATTTTACCCAAAAGAGGAAAAACCCTGTCATGTTTTGATACAAATAAACAATTTATTTTATGTATAAAAAGAACTTTTGGCAGCAAGGGCATATACAGGGGGGGCAAGGTGGAAGTGACAGTGCCCCCCCCAGACCTGTAAGGGAAGAACGTAGCCCCCCCTAGAACTCAGAGCTTTCACATAAAAAAATTAGTTTGCTGTTTATTCAGTGCACTGAGAAGATTGCATACGTGGTCTAGAACCACCATGACAGAAGTCGGAATAAAAAATCTTTTTAGAATGCACATTCATCCTAATTGGATGGGCGCTATCAGGAATAGTGAAGTAAAACAATTATTTTTAACTGCTAAGCCACAAAGGCTTCAATTTGGAGGTAGTTAAAGACCATTTTTAGCTTTTTTAAATTTGGATTTAATTTACTTTATTCATTGCACCGCCGTTTTGTAATTTTTCTTTTTATTACAAGCTAGCTTAAGTGCCAGGCGGCCCTTGGAATTTTAAAAATCGAATTAAAACAATATCTTATAATTTATTCAGCTTCTGTCATCCCCAAGGGTATCCACGAGTTTCCTCACTAAAATTTAGCCCATTTAATTCAGCCATTTGGCCAGCCATAGCAAACATATGACATGAACGAAGAGCTTTATTATATAGCTCACAATTTGTTCAAAACAGAAATTTTTATATATCATAATTTTTTTCTGGACCTTTGTCCTTTTTTCATCTAATAGAATTTAAGTTTAAGTTGAGTTTTTCATTTTCAAAATGTATGATAAAATGTCGATTTTTTTAAAAAATGTGTTTTTTTCTGCTAGTTTTGTTTGAAGGAGAGATAAGGTATAGTACATGCAAGGTATCTGGATTGTATGTGTACCTTTAAAGTATCTTATACTTATACCTGATATCCAAGAAGCCAAATGTTTTGAATTTACTGTTCAAATTTTGCCCCCCCCCCTAATAGTATCTAAAGGGGGGCAAATTTCGCCCCCCCCCCCATAGATTGTTCAGCTGGTTGTCCCATTCAACATCTCAGAACAAAAAATAATCCATTTCATTTTTAACATTTTAATCTTGATTATTATTTCAACAATAACTCTGATACCTAGAAAGGCCATCCAAAAGTTTATCGAGAAAATTTAACGAGAAAAGTTGAAATAAGAAGACAGTAACCACTCTGAAATCTTTAAAGCATTTAGCGATACAATTAAAAAATAAAAATTTTAAATAAATAAAAATAACGTTTTGAAAAATACAAATAAAATGTAAAAAAAATGATTTTCACCTCTTCACCTGAATCCACCATTAGGGAGCAAATAACCTGCACTGTATAAACTTCACCTAAACACATATAATAAATCATACCTTTTTAGTTTTTTTTAATTTAATATTTGAAATAAATCTTAAATCTCTTTAATGTTGAAATAGGAACTGATCTCCCCACTATATTTATATTTTTTATATTTAAAACACTTAAAATTTTAAATACTTCATCTAGCAGTTGTTTAAGAAATAGGGATTCCAAAATTAGAATTTTCGGCAAGAATTTGCAGTTCCAAACTTTGCTTTAAACAAATGAACATAGTAAAAATACATTCATATTTTTATCTGAAATAAATCAAATTAAAAAAAATATTCACAGAAGTTCTCCTACCTCATTCTTTTTGTGGTTTATTTGTAATTAGAGTAAAAATTGAAAATGTAGGTTTGTCTACTTTGTCGACTAAAGATACTCAGACTAAATTTGAAACTTAATCTTTAAAGCTTCTAAAAATTCCAGTAAATCCTGGTTTAAGAAGAAAAGGAATTCTTTTAAAGAGAGTAGTAAGTAGATGTTAGAAATGTAAACAAGGGATTACAATACCAAGACAAAAAAGTAATCCCAGCCTCATGAGAACTTATTCAAATCTCTGAAAAGCTGTCTTTATACAAAATGCATATCAATTTTAAATCAATAAAACATTTGGTTTTATTTTTTGAAAAAAATGTTTTTTTCAAAAACATGCATCAATAAAAATTCAAAAAGGTTGTGTCCAGACTCCAGAAAGAAGTACTCAAATAAAAAACAATAGCTATAAATTCCAATTCCATTGAAGAGGATTCTCAATTATTTCCCAAAAGTATTTTGATTCATTGTAATGAATAGGATGAAAAGAAAAAATCAATGAATAGATTATAATAAAGGGATTGAACGGATTAATTTATATATAAAGTTACAAATGCAAGTTACATGGGTCCTATTTACCATTGTTAGAGAAAAAATTATGGAATTATTTTGGTTTTCTATCCAAAAATTGACTATTTCAAAATCAAGGAAAGATCGAAATTGACAGTAACTGTTTTAGGACAGATGTTATCTACCCTGTTCTTAGATGTTTAAAGAGTACCATTTCAGGGTTGACTCAATCAGGGTCTCTGTACATTAGAAGTACAATTACAGTCCCTTAAAAACAGATTTCTACCTGTTCCCTGAATATCTGGAAGTTTAGAAAAGGTAAATGTATCTCTGTCGGCAGGTATTTCCATGTAGTTGCTGTAACCTATTCTTGGAGACTGGATTCCTATCTTGTACTTGCTGGATTGTCTGTACAGAAAACATAGTTAAGATATTTTACTAAAGAAGATCGGACTGTTCGAAAATTGCAAATAATTTGTTCAAAATTTCAATTGTTATCCTTATACACTACCAGTTAGGATAGTTAATCATAGTCTGCAAAACATTCAAGCACAATATAAGATGGATGTTAAGGAATTTTTAATCAAGTCAAGTCAAAGATATTTTCTTTCTTTTCCATTTAAAAAATTGTATTACCCTAAAATGACTGCCGACTCCCATTTGATGGTAAAACTGTTGCACTGCTGGTTTTCAAGAACTAAATTCTGGGGTGGAAGGGGCTTGGTTATGAACTGGATTTCTTCTTTGGTAGAGACCGTCTTCAGATGCTCATAGATACAGAGACATGTGACCGAAACAGTGAATTCAGTAGCAGGTGCAAGGTTATCGACTAAGAATGAGTGGAGAAGGGAATCATTAAGCATTTTGATTCCAAATTCTCTTGAAATTTTGTTATCTTTAGATATGCAAGACAAGTTAAAAGCTTTCAGCGTCAATGTTCGACGTGGGACGTTCCATTTGATGATAACTTTGTCTACCTGAACATCTTCTGCCCTTAGTGATTGCACAGGCAAAGGTTGGGTCATTCCTATATCTATCAGAGGTTTTTTGGTTTCATTGTCACCTGTCTTAGTTTTCAAGACAACAAGATATGCTTCTCCGGGAAACAGTCCTGTGATGCTTGCAGAGGTATCTTTGCAGCTCAGCTCTTTGTCCCAGCCATCTTTACTGATTTCAAATTCAGGGAATATGTTGAAATCAGCCTCTGATTGGTTTGATGAAAGGTTGGTTAGTCCAGTAAGCCCTGATATATTTGAAAGACTTGACATTTTTCTTAGTTCAGGGGCGGCCAGACACAGAGAGGACATGCATGGGTCTACTGAAAGTACATATTTGGTAAATTCTCCCTTTGGGCTTTCCCAATGAATTTCAAGTTCTGTAGTTGTGACTGACTTGATAACTCCTGTGCGTGGTCTTTCAGGGCCATAAGGGAGAAGAGTGGTGATTATACGTTCTCCTTTCATTCTAGATTTTCCAATAACACAGGCTATTGTTACAATGTACTCAGTTTTACCTCCATTCAAGTCAATAAAGCTTGCACTGTAATAATCATCATTGGCCAGAACATATTCATCCTTTGCCATCTTAGTGATTGTGTGTCTACTAGTCTCTGCGGGGAAAATTGTTACCTCGTAGGAATCTACAGAGACAGTTGTAGACTTGCTCTTGCACCACTTCTCTATTCTTGCTGCTTGCCAAACTACTTTCAGACGATCCTCCTTAACCTTAACAAATTCTGCTTCTGATGCTCTAATTCTTGGTTGACATATCTGCTGAAATGTATGATCAGCATGGGTTAGAACTCTCAAAGTTGATTCAATGCCTGACGTGTGGGCTAAAAGATCAAAGAGGAAAATAAAGTCTCTTCCCTCTTTAGCAATTAGGATAAAGTCCTCAGCAGATGATACCTCCTGAATATCTCTCAGCAAGTTGGTGATATCCCGGAAGAAAAGACACCATATCAACGAACCTGTTGAGCAAACCAGACAAATCACTTGTAAAGCAACACTAAAATAGAGAAGGATTATGAAAAAAGAAACTTTCTTTCCATCACACTGAAAATGAGCTTGACCACCTGGCAGTCCCAGACCCATGTCAGCTCCAACATCTATTATACAGATTGAAGATTCTAGGTTTGGCAAGGAATCAATGGCAAAATAGATATTGATTGGTATGAATGCCCATAACAGTAGCTGCTCCATTACATTTTTCATAACATATGTAAAGAACAATGTGTTTGATCTCTTCAACGAATTACAAACTTCATTACGCTGCCTTTTTCTTGAAATTGCCTCTTTGTTAGCCTTTTCATCACAAACATCTTCTGCCACATCAGAGTTACGACCATTAAGTGAATCTTCTACTATAGTTAGATAGAACCTCTCAACTTTCCCAGATATTCTTGGAAGCTTGGTCAGAAATTTCTCAATGAGTATGATCAGTAAGGCTTGCATAAGAAGAATGTAGGGTAAGCTTTGCATGAATTGCGTCATTGATTCATCCACACAAGCTCGGTTAAAGTTTGCATATGCTACAAGGGGAGTTGCCGATCCACTTGGGTATGGTCCTAATTCATGATCGGGACTGGAACCATTTCTAACACCTGTAAAATTAAATGCCTAAAAATGTTTTTATAAATTTAAAATATTTGTCTTTAAAATATATCAGCTTGAACAACTTACCCAAAACCATACAGTTAACATCTCCTGAGCCTAATGTAGAAAGAAGACGAACAGATAAAGCTATTGTCCCAACAGCAATAAGACCATAACACACATAGTCTTCAATGACATCAAGGGTATGCTTGAATATCTGAACAATTTTAAAACCATTTTATTATGAAATCTTTTTGCCTTTGTAATGATTTTCAATTTAAGTTCACAGACTTTATGTCAACATTTATTAACTTTTACCTTCTGATATGCAGGCTCTATGAGCCAGGTTTTGGCCGCTTCTTCTATGGGTCCACTCATGGTGCTCTAGATACAAAAATTATAGATGTTGTACAGACATTTTTTTAACAGAAAATCTGAAGGAATTGTAGATCTTATCAAAATAGTTTTATGAGTATAGACATTTTATTTGTAACTGAAAAAAAATCGTATTTTCATATACACTTCAAAAGAATTGTTTAGATTTTGGTAATCATCTGTTCTTAGTCTTTTAAATTTTGAACCTCTTTTAAGGTTTGAAAAAAAACCTTTTTAATCAAATGTATATTGTAATATGTAATATTTAAAACATTTTTTTTGTCATTTCAGTATATTTTGGTTGGCCCAAGGAATTTACAATTCTCTAATACAATTGTTACACTAAGTAGTAATCACGCTAAAACAAAACAGAAACCCTAAAATAAATCTAAGAAAAAAATATTATATTTTACAATAATCAATAATCCAGAATAAAATTTAAATATAAATTTATGAAATTCTGGCTGAATATTACAAAAATATCAATAAATAATGATTGAATATTAGTCAAAAATTAGTAAGTCAAGTAGTTAAATATATTTTTTTGAAAATTAAGGCTAAATGTGGTTTGTGTGCGTCAACCAATTTTTGATTAATAAGTAAAAGTAAAAGTAAAAGTTAGAAAACCACTTTCAAAGATTAAAATGTCAGATTAATTAAAGATTAATTCTTAAAAAAACAAATGAGATTAAACAGTAAGCACACAGTGTCAAAACTTTCAATGCGTTTTTCAACATATTGGAACAAAATTTAGAAAAAGATAATATAAATTCAGGAAAAAAGCTTCGAGAGGGGGCTCTTTCGCTAACCCCCCCCCCCCCCCGCTTTCTTCTTTATATTGCTTCTATCACAATCTATTGAAGCACAATCTACTGAAAAAAGGTTAACCATGTTGCCTTAGATGATTGGATGAAAACAGTGTTGACAATACTATCAATAAATAAATTAACAAACCTAACTGGGATAATAAGGTTAACAAATATCACTGAAATCAGTATTTAACGTCATTTTTCTTAACCCTATATGACGTGGGTTACTAAGTACCTCTACACTAAGGACTTATTTGTACACATTTTTACAAATGCATACAAAGAGGAGAGGTCCCCCCTCTGTTTAAGAAGGAGTGTTCTTAACAAACTAAATATCTGATACAAGTCGAATTTTTATGAAAAAATCTGATATTGCATTTTTCTTAACCTTCCCCTTCTTAACCCTAATCCAGTCTAAAAAAAACACAGGTAACCTTAGATAAACTAAACCTTTGAGACGTCTGATCTTTAAAAATTCAAATTGATAGGAGTATTTTTTTGTAAATGATTTTATAAAATCTAAAATGTATTAAGATAATTATTTGCATTAATCATGAAAGTTTTGTAATCTTGATATTTTTTAACATTATGAATACTATTCAAAATACATTATTTATCAATATTGCTGAAAAGGATGAAATGTATATATGTATATATTATCTGATTAAAAATGTCTTCAGGACAAACGAATATTGGTTAAGAAGTAAAGTAACATTGTGGAATAGAAAGAAGACTTCTATGATTCATGTTATGACTTTAAACAGTCCGATGAACATGTAACAAAGCAATTGTACAAGGTTTTGTCGTTTTATAGGTTTAAAAGTGTTTAATTTTGATAACTCATATACATTTTCCTGTAGTATAGAAAGCAAATTTCTTTAATAGAGATCACACTATTTAAAATAATTTGTTGTCCAAATTGTAAACATTGATATTAATTCATATTTGATCATGCAGACGACGACGCTTTAAAAAAAAAGTAGTTGTGAATCAGGGATCGACATTTTTACATGAAGAATCACTGAAATTTTACTTACAGATCCTTTAAACTAATTTAGGTAAAGAAACAGAAGTTAGTAAATCGCAATTGTACTTTGCCCAGACCAGGCCCTAATCGGCCTGTCCCTGCTCACAGTCTTTGTTCTTCATTACAATAAAACTAGTTTCTAATTTATTCATCAATATGATGTACACAATTTCTATTAAGATTCTTGTTTCAAGTTAAGATGACGTCATATATTAGTAATCAAACAAACAACAAGTCTTAAGTAAAAAATGCTTACTGATATTTGATTGGATCGGTCCAAATCCATTGCATTCTTCCCACTATAGTATTCGACTGATGACGTTAGATGTTTAATAAATAAAATAAACAATTATTCCATTCTCTGAGGATAGTATGAAGACAACTGTTTTTAAACAAAATAAACAAAGGAATTGAGTCTTTGTAACAAACTCTGGTTTTCTAATCCCCTATATCTTTTCAACCCAGTGCAGTAGACCTTTAATATTTCAAACTATGAAATTTGTTAGATTAAACAATCTAAGTTTGAAATATCAAAGGTTTACAACAACCGGTTGCAGAGATATTGGCTTTAGAACATTTGAATTTGTGGCAAAAACTCAGATCTTTTATTGCATTCTTTCCACTCTAATATCCGACTAATGACGTCAGATATAAATAAACAAAATAAAATAAAAAAATTATTGCAATCTCCCCACTTTAGTATACAACTGATGACGTCAGATGTTCAGTGTTCAAAAAGAACCAGAGGTCATCTATTAAACATTATTATGAACATTGCCATTAGAGTAATGTAATTACAGACAATATTATATTCCCTTATGTAAGATAAAGATTTCTTACCAAAAAATTTATCCTTAGCGCACTAATAACTTACTCTTAGATATATAGATTTTAATTTAAAGTTCAAGATTTTTAAAATTAACTGGCCGGGCCATTGAAATATGAACTGGAGATATTTCTTGGAGGTGGGTAAAATTTACCCACTGTTCCCCCAGATGGTTATGTATTTCAAGGTAAAATTTACCCACTCTTCCCCCAGAAGGTTATGTATTTCAAGGTAAACTTTACCCACTGTTCCCCCAGAAGGTTATGTATTTCAAGGTAAAGAAGGTTATGTATTTCAAGGTAAACTTTACCCACTGTTCCCCCAGAAGGTTATGTATTTCAAGGTAAAATTTACCCACTGTTCCCCCAGAAGGTTATGTATTTCAAGGTAAAATTTACCCACTGTTCCCCCAGAAGGTTATGTATTTCAAGGTAAAATGAGAGACTGGAATGTTCTAAGCTTGGTTTAACAGTTAAGTGAGTTGACTTTTATAGAGAACGTTTATTTTCGAGGCGATGGCGGTTTCCCAAGCTAATATTACTGATATTAATAATTCTTGATCTTAAGTTTCATTTTATTAGTATTAATATATTTGTTTTGAAAATTTGTTCGCTTTTAAATCACAAAATCAGCCCCATTCCTCCTTGAATACTTTTCCAAATGTTTATTTTATTTAACCTTTAAGTCAGAATTATATTTTACCAAGCTTACAACAATAAGCCACTTAGCCTTTTTACCATAATATTTCTCATCCCAGACCCCCCCCCCCCTTCATCTTAGTCTTCTCAGCAGGATTAAGAAAATGTATCTTCTTTAAAGAAAAGACCAAATAACTTTGTTTCTGCATTTTCAATAGAGAAATAGCATCGATTATGTGTAAATTGGAAATGTGGGGAGGGATTTCATGTGCTTAAAACACCCTGTAGCTCCTTTTGCCAGCATCTTCAGGGTCTTTAACAACATACAGGTCAAAATCCTAATTAATTGTCAGTCTTTGGTTTGCATATTACACATTCAATTTCATCAAACCATAATTTGTACATTTACTCTCCACGTATTTTTTCTCCATTATGCGACAAACTGAGCCCCCCTCCAGCTCCTCCATTCCTTGATATAAATAATCTAACCTCCGACCCCCACCCTCAAACTCATTCGTGCATATCCATAATCCACATCACCACCATAACCCCCAACTCTATTCATGCATAGCATATCAATATTCCAAAAATGTGAAGTGAAACAAAACAAAAACAATTGTTTTCTCATCTGATTTCAATTTCTTGTTTTTCACTTCTTTTGATCACTTTAAAAAAAAATTTAAAACAGTTTTTTAAATGATGCAAGAAAGAAAAAGCTGACAAGCCAAATTGTGTTCTATCTATTTTATTGTTATTGTGCATATTGGATGAAGTATGAAAAAATAAAAATTAAATCTGCAATTAACAAAAAAAGTTAAATCAAAAATCTTAACATCTTTAACATTTCCTTGCACTTAGTCCCAAGTATTCGACTGATGACGTTAGATGTTTAATAAATTCCCCCCTTCTCCTCGACCCCCGGGCCTGCATTTATTTATTTTGGATTGACGCCAATGATGCAGAAAAATCTAGAATCATAAACTATGAAATGTGTCAGAATATTAGTATTGATATACTTAAAAGGGGGCTGAAAAGGTAACTTCAAGCGACCTCCATTAAAAGATTTAAGTTACCCATGTGTACTCCATTCGAGTAATTTTGATGAAGCATTCGTCGTCATTTAATTGTAAAATTCTGACAATTATCTTTGTCCCTGTTGCATAAATTCATTATTCAAATTGAATTTGCCGCTATTAAGTACATCTTAACTTTAATATTTCAAAATTTTATATTACGTCACATTGTCTCACTTTAAAATGCATGCAAACTTGCTAAAAAATCCTTTGCTTTCAAGAGCGTCAAATCAAGTTTTTTAGAGTCTCGCTCTGAATAGGTTAATTATGTTATGCAGCTCTTTCACTTTATGAATAAGATTAGGATTTTGGATTTCGATTTTATCAATAAAAGTCATTAGTTCCAGGATTGATAAATTAATGCCACGGGGCTAGAATGTCCAAAAAGATAAAACATATAAAAATGTACAATATCTAATTTTACGATTTTGTTATTTTTACTAAAATCCTACAAACATTTTGAATAACATTCTTTGAATTAAAAGAAAGAATAGTCATCAAGCATACTGTCTGAATGTTATTTTAGACTTGTTCCTTTGCAAAACTGAAATAACTTTTTAAAACCAATTCCGTAAGCAAATTGCAAAAGTTTTGCAAAATAAGTTGAATGCTTTTGTGCACGTAACATAAAACTAACTGAAAATTTGATTGATCATATAGAAAGCGAATAAAAAGCATTTTTAATTAAGATTAATTAGAACACCGGATATATTTTATGTATCCGGGTTAAAACGTTATTTAATGGAATCATATGATAATTGATTAATATCAGAGATACTATAAAATGTTCTTAAATATCGACGTTTTCATGATGAAAAACTTTTCAAAGCAATTACGAAGCACAAGAGAGCAAAATTTGTGTACTCATTTTGTTAAAGCCTTAAACAATTTTGTTTTTTAATTGCTTTAAGAGGATAAAAACTGATTGGTTAGAAAAAACTCATTTAAAAACATCCTCTTAACTAAGCTTTGTTACAGTACTATACAAGCATCGAAATCAGTCACAGAAAGTTAGTCATGCAAAAAAACAAGTTGAAAAAATAAGTCGTAAATAAGCATTCAAATATAAAAAACCAATTGCTTTCAAAAAGAGAAAAATAACATGATATAACAGTAACATATCCTTGAACATCACTTTATTTATACTCACCATGTAAAAAAATCAACAAGTACAGTATTGTATTAAAAAGTTCAAAGATATATCATTCAAATTATGAAAAGCAAACAGCTGTTCTTGTTATTTAAAGGGACTGATGATGTATCTTCAAATGACTTTCCATTTCTCTTTAAAGATACTTGCGGATTTATGCAGTAGAGACTTTGAAGGAAATTGGAAATTGTTCCTCATATTTAGGAATCAAGGGATGTAACTCTTTTAATAAATGAGCACTGGAAATAATATATTCATATAATGAGTAATGACCCTTTAGTAAGCTCTCTTTAGAGTGCCCGGGCCCTTTAAAGATTGATTATGAAAAAGTTGTTGAATGACGTATCTTTCAAAACTCTTCACTTTGGAGCTCTTGACCAGTGCGCTTATTCAACTTTTTTCCAGCAACTATCATATTTCTTGGAAATAGTAAATACCTTAAATATTTCCATCAATTAATAATTTAATCAAAATAACTAAAATTCTCGATTGTTTTTTGGAGGAAAATTTAGGAGTCCTATTCTGAATGATTTGCATGAAAAAGACCGCTGATCAGAGTGGCATAATTATGCCCGAAAAAAATTATATATTTGAAAACAAACTAACTTCGAAAACCATAATAGCCAGTAGCTATGCGAAGTGCGCTGGTCAGAGTATCAGAAGTCAGTTGTATCCTATGAATACCGATGACAGGTTTTTAAAAGTTTCAACGAATACAACAAAATGAAACTTCCAAAGAGAGGCTAGTTTAAACAGACTGCTGCCGTATTATTAAGAGTTCCTCTATTTAAAGCGTGCCATGTGTGATTCACAACGGTGTCTGGTCAATATTGTGAAAGATATTGTGATTTTTATCTCGGAAAGTAATTTATTCTCAAAATACTTGTGTATAGTCCCTTTTAAAACTATTTTACAGAAGTGTTAACTTACTTTTTTCGATGATCAGTTTTCAGGTGACATTGGACCAATTCTGCATCTTTGTATCTGAAATATTCATGTACCAACATTTTCATGGTAATTGATAGAAAGTTTTCCATATTCATAAAACCATTCCTAAAACTGTTTAAATGGATTTTGCGAATTCATTATATCAAGGCTTAAAATTCTATAAAATGTACATTTAAAATCAACAGAAAATTTTAAAAAATTTATCTGAGCAGAAAAACCTGTACACGGATAAAATAGAAGAAATGAGAAGATAAGGGTAAGTGTGAACTATGTCGCTGCGCTAAATCTGCATTTTAATAGTTTAAATTAAACTCGACTGCTACTAATATGCAATGTAATCTTGTAGTAAATGCCCTACTTCAGAAGGGTTTTTAAACCTGTAATAATCCAGGTACAACTCAATCTCACTTTACAAGCAATATCAAACCAGACACAATCTATCTGTATGGGCACGATCTCACAAGCTATCAATGTCAATTGGGACGCAAGCTTGTAAACTATCAATATCAATAACCAATAGGCATGATCCTCAACTCGTTTTTTAAATCAAGGAACAATTACTATCTCACAGAAATCAGGTTCTATATCTATATCAACTAATTTGTATTTAGATATCTATGTTACAAGAAGTTAACGTTAATAGATGTAATTACAAGTTTCATTTTGATTAATATATAAAGAGTAGTTTAAGTTTCAGGTACATATTTACAGGACTAGCGCGGGTAGATATAACATAGTTAAGCTATCACAATACATGTTTACAGCGCAATTTAAGTTTTAATGTACGTATTTAAGATTAGTGTGGATATATAAAAGTGTAGGTTATCACAATACATATTTAATCATGTTACGTAGTTATTTAGGGCATAGATATTATAATTAATAATGTATACAACGTAGTTTAGGTTCACACGATATTTAATACAATAACTCGATATTTATTACAATCTTTTGATCAATTTATACATTTTATATTCAATTCCAATAGAATCTTGTTAAATTAACCAGTTTAAAAAATGGTTTTAATATGTATCTTGAAACAAATCAACCCCATTTAACCCGGGCGAGAAATTACACATTTGTC
>NW_019396642.1:49353-54848 GCF_000591075.1 Eurytemora carolleeae | reverse complement strand
TCCCTATCCAACTTTACTACTCTATTCTCCCTATCCAACTTTACTACTCTATTCTCCCTATCCAACTTTACTCCTCTATTCTCCCTATCCAACTTTACTACTCTATTCTCACTATCCAACCATACTTCTCTATTCTCCCTATCCAACTTTACTCCTCTGTTCTCCCTATCCAACCTTACTCCTCTATTCTCCCTATCCAACTTTACTCCTTTATTCTCCCTATGTCCAAAAATCGTATACTAGGAATATACCTATAACTGTTAAGTCACCTAGAATAGAAATGAGTAAAATTGCTTAGGTCAAATGTTCCATGCGCTAAATTTATCTCACTTTCGATTGACTGCTAAACTACAAAGTGACCGGATACCACCTAATAGTTTAATTTCACTTTTACAAACTATTTCTGATGATTTACCAAAGACCAACATTATAACTAACGTACTCCAGTGTACATTTGTACTGTGAAATGTGTATTACGTACACAATAAACTCAACAATGTAGATGTAAAACAAGTAGATACAGAGGTACGTAAAAACATTAAAAATTCTCTGATTTGAATACTAGCCTTAAAGAACTGTATTCGGAGTAGGGCGGTTCCAGGATTTAAACCAGGGGGGGGTACAGATTTTACCTCCCCCTCCTGTAAAGATTTTACCTCCTCTTCCATCCCCCGACGAGGTGGGAGTGCAGAAGTCCTCAATTAGTAATCACTGCCACCCAAATGTATTTAGCAACATGCGCGCTCCTCAATTGGTAATCTCCACCAAATCAATTGGTAATCAGACAAAAAAAAGCGTAACATTAAAAATCGTTTATTTCTTAGAAATAAGACCATATTGACCTCTGTTAATGGCCCTACGGTGTACAATATTGTTAAAGCTTTCTTTGCTCCTCAGTTTCGAAAAAAATCTTTAAATATGCCACATGAAGCACTATGAAATAAAATTATGTTTTTTTAACCTAAAGCGCGTGCGCCCTCCTCAATTAGCAATGAAGCGCAAGAAATAATTAGTAAACAATACTTTATTTTCACTGGTGGGCATGATGAGACTGATCTTTCTAAATTGTGTGTTCTTTCTATGGATATAATTAGTTTTTCTGAAAATGTTGAACTCGAGTAGGCGAAAACAAAAATCTAAACACTCTGAAGGTTTTTTGAAAATATCTTTTAAATGGAAATAGATATTACTTTGGTAGGAGTGAGGTGGTAGGAGTGAGATAGTTTTTAGTAAACAGGCAGCCCGACCTTTTAGTATCTTAACTCCAATCATGAAATGCAGTCATTTAATCAGCGAATTGGATCTAAGATTCGACTAAAATAAACTATGCCTTTTTTCTTAGTTTTGTTGACCTAACCAATCTAAAAAAACAAATTGAAAATTTAGTTTAAGCCAATACAGATGCCATGAAACCCCGATAGATGCCGAAAATTGTGTTAAAATGCATTAAATTAAAATATCAGAAAACAAGATTTTACGATGATTACAAATTGAGGTGGTGCAGATTACCAATTGAGGAGTGCGCATGCTGCAAAACACGTTCGGGTGGAGGTGATTACTGATTGAGGACTTCTGCACTCCCCCCCCTCCCCGAGTTGGATAAAATCAAGGAGCATGGAATATTAAGGGAGATGGAATCGACCCGGCCAATCCTACCATATGATATACATGCTTTGTAAGTTTGTAGACAGTACTTCATTAGAATAAGAAATATTTGTCTAATGTACAAAATTAGGGTTTCCAGCGAAAAGGAAAAATCGTTTCTCGAAAGTTTCGCTTCATTTTCGCGTTTCGTTCACTCGCTAAACATACGAAAATTTGGCTTCTGCAATCTGTTTCGCGAAAAAATGCTATAATTTCGCAAAAAAATAATGCAAAAATTTCGCGAAAAAATAATGCGAACATTTCACGAAAAAAAATTTTTGGAGACAAATTTTTGAAATTTTGATCATTCATATAACTGGGGTCACGATAAAAAAGGTGAGCCCGATCAGTTCAGCAGTTTCAACGTTTATAGAATACAAGCAACCAACCCAACAGACAGACAAGCAAAGTATATATATATATATATATAGATACTATAGTTTACAACTGAATTTTATTATTTATGTATGTTTGTGTATGGTTCAAAAAAGATATGTTTAAGTACCAGAATACAAAAAATAACGAAAAATAACGTCTAGGTTTTGATTAATTATAGTCCTGTAAATGTTGACAAATAATGTGAAAGAGAAATAAAAAGGTTTGATATGACAGAAATAATAATTAACAAAATGTGTTTAAGTTAAAGTTTAAGCTCTTTCCAAAATTCAAAATTTTCCAACTGGAAATTTCCATAAGGAGGGGCACCTTCTAGATGCAGGAATTCCCTGAAAAGGGACAATTTCCAAAATTTCAATTTTCGTCAAAAGTGGCAACTTAAACTTAAACTTAAAATTTGAATTTTCCAGATTGTAACTTTCCAAATAATAATTTACTCCGATTGTTTACAATAGGGACTCATGCATTACATGAAGAGAGCGAACAATGTTTAAAGACAGAAATCTGAAAATACTATTAGTGTACACACTTTTTCTAATAGACAAACATCACTTGTCTACTCCAAGTTATCTCCGGTACAGAGTACTACTCATACTACTGATAATACTGCATGATGATTTAAAACGCTCCGGGATGTTTAACCAGAAACGTCATGGTCATGCAGTTCTTTGGTATTTCACGCCGAATTCAGTAAGAAGCAAAAAACATGAACTTCGTAGATAATTACTGAAACCAGTTTGATCTAAACTTCAGTCAGCCTTTGGGATTGTTTATAGCATTTTACAAAGATACCTACTTTTCCAGTATTTTATACACATATTTACATAAATTTCACTAATAGTAGATAATTTATTTGGTGTACATATGCTATCGCTAATTAAAATTCGCCCTGAACTTGGAAAAATCCGGAGTTTAAGTGAATGAAAGACACTTCAGTTCAAATGAGTTTTTATCTTTTGAAATAAACCGAATCCCCCTGCATTTGTGCATACAAGCAAGACACTTGCTAGTATGTGAAGGACAAATATGATAAAAGATAATGACACCTATTGCATTATTACCAAAATTGTGTTTGTTTCTAATATCTTAAAATGCATACTTGTTTTAAAATTTTAAAAAGCGATCTTTTTCAAAAATTATTGTATTAAAACAAACACCGCCTGGTTTCAATATGTACGCAACAGCATATAACTTTCCTTGTCTTATTGCCTTGGTTTAACCTATCTATCGTGTGAACCATACTGAGACAGTAACCACGTAACCAGTAACCACGTCCTGAATAATAAATCTAAATAATTGATTAAACCTTTGAAATCTGGTTTTCTTCAGCAGTTAGTATATGCATTCAGCTATTATAACGGGCCCACAGAAATTCAGGAAGCTCTTAAAATTGCGTCATTGTTAAATACCCGGTCAACTTTAAAGTGTCTTAACGTCTTGACCTTAGATTTTACTTCACTTGCCTCATTTACACTTTACACTTTAAAGTACGACAAAGAATTTGTTTTAAGCTTCAGTTTTATTACGTAATTAGCAAAATTATTAAAGAGTTTTGTTTGAAAGCGTGCAAGTGCAACGTTTGGATTTCTGTGTCCCTCTTAGTTTCATTACAAGTTAAAAACAGGTTTTATTGTTTTTGTTTTCGATGTCTTCATATTACAGAATTCCTTACTGCTTTTATAATCAATAACTTTGCAGTTTAAAATAAAAAAAAACAGCTATTAAACAAACAAATAGTTTAAACCTGGTGTACATATTTTTTTTTTTGATTTTCATGTCCTGTAGAACAGAGTAATTGATTTTTGAGAGAAATTCTGAAAGCGCATACGTTTTTTTAATTCATCTATTTTCTCTTAATTTTTTTAATTATCCACCGTTTAATTTCACACAAAAATAAAATAGATATGGTATATATATAAAGTAATGATTAAAATACTTAAAATAATAGAAAATATATTTTTCTCATCCCGTTATTCTGCTCCCCATGCTGTTGCAATACATCTCTTTATTTCATTGCTCATGCTGTATAGAAATCAATCTTTCCCTTAATTTTCTTTCTGATATTATTTTACTCAATTCCATTGTTTGGCCTTTCTTATGCATATGCAATAAATCTCAAAAGAAAAGTAAAAAGCTTATTTTTTTAAATGTGGAGTCAAAAATGAAAAAAATAAATCTCTTTTAAATTGTTATTCTTGTTTCAGGCGAATGTTTACCGGCTCCTTGAAGAATATGAACATACAGGAACTGAACTTAATTCGGATTAAAAATAGTTTGAATTGATTTCTAACTCTGATTGTTTTACAACTTTGTAACCTTATGTAGTAGAACTTTATAATTATACTATGAATTTTTAAAAATCCAGAGCTGACAACTTTAGAATGGTGGATATCGGGATTAATGCTTGATCCTCTCTTTTAGATAATCTCAAGATTAACATAATCTTGCAAGATTATCTTATAAGTGTATGAAAAACTGTAATCATCTGAGAAACTGTAGCAGCCAATCAGAGAAAAGCGGGCAACCAATGAGAGAACAGAAATATTCTCATTGGAGAATAACTATTAATTACTACTTAACCGGGAGATTAAGGGAGGATAATTAAATTGAGGGGAAAACCACTTAGCCGAGGGCCTCCAAGACCTTTTTGGGGTTCTAAACCTCAAGTGNTAAACTAGGTGTAGTTTACTATTTTATTCAAAATTGATTGAGAGAGCGATAAATGTAAAAATAAAATTAAATTAGAGAACTATTTATTTGATAAATCTGTATGGATCACAGGGAGGATAATTACTTATCCTCCCTGTAAAGAGGGAGGATAAGTAATTATCCTCCCTGTAAATAGGGAGGATAAGTAATTATCCTCCCTGGAATTAAAAAAGGAGGGAATTTAAGGTTGGTTATTTCGTTGAACAGGAGATTAAACAATTAACGGATATCCAAGGAGAGAGAAAAAGATTGGATTAGGACAAAAATGAAAAGTTTCACAGTGGATATTCGGATCAAGAAGTCAGGATTAAAGTTTATCCATTCTAAAGTTCCCAGCTCAGAAGTCGTGGAGTTGTATATATCAAAAGGTTAACATCATGCATGTTGTAAAGCTATGAGAATAAAAATTAGAATTTGAGGCAAATGGTCAATTTTTTTAATATTAATACTATCACAGTCCGAATACATATTAAGTTTAAACATTTAGAAAAGAGTTGGTTGGATGACGTTCAGGTCCCTCGTTCTGATTTGAATTTGATTACATAGATATATATTGATAAATATACAAATAACAAACATTGGAAATATCATATTTATATCCGTGTAATTTGGAAATCCCGAAGTGAATAAATTCAATCAATTCAACTGATAAATTATTAACAATTTTCTGGAATGATTAAAATCAAAGTGATGTTAAAAAAATAACAATAATAATAATAATAATTATAATAATAAATTAACCAGTT
>NW_019396642.1:0-48448 GCF_000591075.1 Eurytemora carolleeae | reverse complement strand
TTAAAATGATAATAACAATAATTATTATAATAATAATAATAATAATAATAATAATAATTATAATAATAAAAGTACTTCAGGAAGAAGCTGAGATCAAAGTTTAGTAAACCCTGGAGAAGCAGTATGTCATTAAACGGTAATATCTGTATTCAGGATTGAGAGCTGCCAAATTACTGATGGGGTTATGGTAAACGTGTGTCCAGGGGCATTTTAGTTTTCAAATATTTCAAATTATGGCATGCACGACTCACATTATTACCATTTAAACCTTTCTCCGACAAAGACGAATGAGATATCCTTATTTTTCTAACAATTGAAAATTTTCAAATGTGGACTCGCAATAAAAGTGACTTATACGTAGCAATATGATATTGTTAGAATTCACCACATTTAATTTAAGGTAGATAAACGACGGTGTTTTCAGTATTGTTACGCAGATAGAGTTTGAAAAGACACCGTTGTAAATTGGACATTTTAATTTTCGGATAGCGAGTCCATCGCCGGCACATAGATTCATGCTGCTTATAAAGTATCATTTATTTTGAAGAGAAAGGATCGACTTTGAAGTTTCACCAAGCCTTGGGCTTAGATTTTACCGCTCTAACTCACTTATGCTTTTCTGTAGCCCTGTACATGTACATTTAAGCTCGTTTAAGCATTTATTGTTACCTTTGTCTTTAAAAAGTAATTGGCAAAACTCTCATCAATATTTGCTTGCGAAAGTGAACCTTTAAATCACAGTGCCCCCCCCCCCCTCTCTTATATGCAGATACATTACCCCTTTCTTTTGACTGAATTCCCCCTGTTTCGTTCTCATACATTAGCCACAAAAATACAAATATTACAAACCATTTGAAGCACGTTCTTCCAATACGCTTTTATTGCTGAAAATTGACTAACGCTAATTTACGCTTGGGGTTATTGTGTATATTTATATAATTTGATTAAATTCAATGTCATGTTTTATAAAATTATTCAAGTGTGAAAAGCAATGATTTTTACATAAAACCAACCATTTTCTAGAAATTGACATTCAGTAAAACTTTTAATATTGTTATTTGATATTGGCATTGAATGAAGTTTTAAAAAAAGTAAATTTTGTGATTAATTACATCAACATTTTTGTTAAATATTCAGGCCTTGTTGGAAGGAAGGGTGAAGAATATAGATGGGAAATACAGTTATCTCCAGATAAGAGCAGGTAGACACAGTGTTTAATAGATTAAAGATGTTTCACAAATAAGAAGTGTTGAATAAAGGGCGTTATATTTTCAATATTTATCCCAATAAATAAATATAGGGACAGTGTAAGACTTTTTAATAGTCTTCAATCTACGTTTAGTTAATTTGTTAACCTAACATTGATAAATCAATAAATGTATCTGTTAACAATAACCAGTAGTACGTTTAGTTAATTTGTTAACCTAACATTGATAAATCAATAAATGTATCTGTTAACAATAACCAGTAGTTCACATTTTCGTAACATCGTTGAAAAGTGAAGATATATATTCACGAAGATTTATATTGTCTTCATCATATATTAAAAAAATCGAAGGCGATTATATTGTCGTTACTTAATTCCAATGATATCATATACCTTGTATAATAAACTTGTTAAAGGTGTTAAAACAAATAAGAATAACACGTGTTTTCCATTTTATAGTTTCTAACTAAGTTGAATTTGATAAATGTTTAACATATATTACTTTAAAAAAAGATTTGGTTGAAACATTTAGTGTACGTTAGAAATTTACTAGTTTATAAATAAATAGGTTATGGTGGGAATAGGAATAGTAAGAATATTTTAATGGGTTCTGTATCCAATAGATAACTAGAAAACTGGACGATTAGAAAACTAAACAACAACGAAATAAGACAACTAGGCAATTATTCAACTAGACAATTATAAAACTAGACAATATGACAACTAGACAATTAGAGAACTAGAAAATTAGACAGCTAGAAAATTAGACAACTAGACAATTAACAATCTAGAAAAGTAAACAACTAGACAACAAGACAATTTTACAATTGACACCTAGAAAACTAGACAATTAGACAACTTTAAAACTACATAACTACACACTATACAAACTATACAATTAAGCAACTGGGAATAAAACTAGACAACTTGAAAACCACTCAACCACACAAACAGACAGGAAGACGAATGGAAAACTAGACAGCTGGAACACCAAACAACCATAAAAACTAGACAAAAAGACATCTATGCGAGAAAAACACTTTGAAAAATAGGACAACTAGACAAATAGAATATCTTCATCATTTGTGTACAGACAAAACTGTTTAAGGGTATCGTTGTGAATCGCAAATGGGCTCTATTTAAATTGAGGTGCACTTGAAAATACTTTTACGGTCTTTTTAGAATTGAAGAATTTTAGTATGAAACAACAGAAAAGGAAAATTGAAGTACAAATATTCTTCTATACCTGAAATGTAAGAAGCAACTCATTAGAGATCAAAATTTGCCTACATCATACTTATATCGAAACCATACAGTCTCGGAAAGATGATTTCAAAAGTCAAAATGTGTAAAAAAAAATGATGTACTTTCTTGGTTCATTAATTTCATAAAATTAGTACGATTTAAAAGACAATTCGTGTAATTTCGAGTGAAGCAATGCATGATCAAGTATGAATTAGTCATAATTTGATATCAATGTTTATCATTTTGAAAACGGATTATTTTCTATTGTCGTTTCTCCAGGAAAGTGACTTGTGCATTTCTAATCATAAAAACGACAATATCTTCTGTATTTTTGATGAGACATAGGGTACCTTTGTGAAACGGGCATTGCAATCTTGACGCACATGGTCATTTACCGGGACAGACCTATAATAGAATTAGAACCTTTATATTTTAGGCCAGTGTCACTGATATTTCCTGATCATTGCTCAACAGACAATAATTCATCAGATATTGACATTGTAGATAATTCAAGCAACAAGATTGAAAAAGTCAGGTAATTATCAGTAGTCAGGTAGTTATCAGTAGTCAGGTAGTTATCAGTAGTCAGGTAGTTATCAGTAGTTAGGTAGTTATCAGTAGTCAGGTAGTTATCAGTAGTTAGGTAGTTATCAGTGGTCAGGTATTTATCAGTAGTCAGGTAGTTATCAGTAGTCAGGTATTTATCAGTAGTCAGGTAGTTATTAGTAGTGAGGTAGTTATCAGTAGTGAGGTAGTTATCAGTAGTCAGGTAGTTTTTCGGTGTGTTCTGCAATAATTTGCAGTACACTGACTGAAGAAATAGTGGGGTTTAGCGGAGAGGGGGGGGGGCTGACAACTCATATTCCCATCTGGGAACGCCTCTGATTATTTCTACAATGAAACCCAAAAATACTGTGGAATAGGAAGACTAAATTTAAAAAGTAATTTGATGTGTATTTGATGTAATTAAAGGGACTGTAAAGGAAAAATGAAAGAAGGTTTAGGCTTAAATCTGAGAATCTCAGGAATTAAACGATACCTATAAGACATCTATCTGATGTTCCTGTCTCGAGAAATTGACATTAAACTGTGTCAAAATTATACCAAAACGTATATATGTCCGTATCAAATAACCAGAACTCCCTCCAATGGCAGTGCAGTATAATAGTCACGTGATACAGACGGAGGCACGTCACAATAATACTGCACTGCCATTGGTTGGAGTGCTGGTGACATAGTCCGAACGTATAAATAATATTATCAATTATATCTATTAAAATCAAAGAATTATTGAATTCAAATAATAATAGTAGCACACCTAAGTTTCTCAGACTCCTCTGGGATATCTTCGTTTTCAGATTGGTTGCGTATTTGTTCAATATAATCTGTTTAATATTACGAAACTTATACAAAACCTTACAAATAAACGTGTTGGTATGATTTCTCGAGACAAGAACATTATATAGAATTCTTATAGGTCTTATTCAGTTCATGAGATTCTCAGGTTTCAGACTATACCCCCTTACATTTTCCTTTACAGTCCCTTTAAAAGTAAATAGTTTTATCAGTATAGCCTGAAAATGGATCGGTGGTCTCTTTTTATACAAATTACTTGCTGGAGGGCCCGGCTTTGCCCACTACCTGCACATAGTACTAAATCGTGATTTTATACCATGTGCGGATATAGAATTATATATGAGCAAAAAAGATTTATTTTCTAGAATAAAATTCGATTATATTTTCTCAGGGTAGTTTCTAAAATAATTCCATCAACATCTTCTACGCAGTCTTCACAAGAATCTCCGCTAACCATCAAAAAAGGTAATAATTGATTAATATTAAAGGAACTGTAAGCTTGATTTTATGTACCCTCCATGCAAAGATGGCAATGTCCGATCCAATATGAAAACTATATAGAAACATATAACTCATATTTGATCAGAAAAAGTGTTTGAGGGTACCGTTTTGAAATGTATGTGAATTGTTCATTGCCATCTTTTTATTGAGGGACACTTCGAAGTTAAGCTTACAGTCCCTTATGTCCCGTCTTTTTTAAGATTAATTTTCAGAGTCATGTACAAAGGCGTTAAATCTTCATTTTTTCAATCTTAATTGATTAACTTATTAAAAGAACTAAGAACAACTCGACTAAAGCTCTATTTTTAAATCGAAAACTTTCACAGCTATAAATTATAGCTTTGATCTGCCTAGATGCATGGAGTTAAATATCAAATAACTATATTATCTTTTAGTTTAAAATAAGAGACGAGTAATTATGTTCCCGTATAAAAAGTTTGCTGAGTCTTTTTGTCCCAAAATTTTGACAAAAAAATAAGATTACTATTGGAATTTGCTTTTAAATTAGGAAGAAATTCCATCTAAAGTTCTAAAGAAAACAAATTGCATTTGTTTTACCATAAAATATGAACACCATTCTTTGAACCTCTTTTTTCTTTAAAATCAAGAACTGTTCTTATAGTATTTGTATTTAGAATTTTTTTAAAATTTCTATTTATAGGATTGGATGAATTTGAAAGTTTAGAACGAACAATGTTTATTCAAGAACTCAAACAAATCAGGTTTATTACGTTTTTCAATTTTCCTATTTAATAAGAAACATGAAATTTGATGCATTTTCTTTGGCTCGTATCTACATTTTTGTAATCTTACCTCGGCTTTAGTTGTGAAGGGAATATAATAATTGGCTGAATATTAAAGGGAATATATTTGATGAATATTAAAGGGAATATTATAAAGGATGAATATTAAACCAAATATTAAATGGCTGAATATTAAAGGGAATATATGGCGTCAAACCTTATAGAAACCGCTACATATAGCAACAAGTAGGGTTGTTAATCGTTTTTGTAGACGATCGTTAAACGATCGTTAAACGATCGTTTTTTGTTTCGTTTTCAAAAACGATCGTTTCGTTTTCAGAAAAAAACGATCGTTTTTAAAAACGACCCACTCGTTTTGAACTTTTAGAAAACGAATAGCGATCGTTTTTGAAAACGATCGTTTTTATTAAAACGATTTGCGATCGTTTTTTATACGATTGTTTTTTAAAAAACGATCGTTTTTGAAAGTTTTTTTTATTGACAATTATGTTAACGATCGTTAACGAAGGGTTGTCGTTAACGATCGTTAACGAAACGACGAACTTTATCAAAACGGTTGTTTTTGGAAAAAAATTACATGCAACTTTATTGAATGTCGTCTTACATGAAGTTTAAAAGTTGTGGGGGAGTTAAGTAAGTACAGATGCCCTTCAGGTCGGTTTCCTCTCTTCGTTAACGATCGTTAACGAAGGGGTCGTCGTTAACGATCGTTAACGAAGGGTCGTCGTTAACGATCGTTAACGAAGGTCCGTTGTTAAAAATAGTTAACGAAGGGTCGTCGTTAACGATCGTTACGTGGTTAACGATCGTTAACGAAGGTCCGTGGTTAACGATCGTTAACAAAACGATCGTTTTAAAAACGACCATTTTTAAAAAAAACGAACTTTTTAAAAAACGATCGTTTTTAAAAACGATCGTTTCGTTTTCGATTTTTCGTCGTCGTTATCATAACGAAACGATCGTTTTTCTGAAAAATGAAAACGTTAACATCCCTAGCAACAAGGCGTATTTTCCGGGAGAACATGTTTTATATTTTTGAGAAATTAAATAATGAGTGTAAAGTAGATATAATTTTCATAAAATTCATATATTTAAATGGTAAAACGGAATTTTATGAAATCATATTAGCATGACTGGAGAACTTTTTTTATACTTTTAAGAATTTTTTTTTCTAAAAATAAAACTGTAGATAGCATTTTTATAAAATATCTTTTTTAATAGTAACACGCAATTTTATGTATAACCATATAATCATTCATTTATGTTGTCAGTACATAATATAATCTTGGGGACCTTAAACACAATAGAGAGCAGTACAAATGTACGTATTAAACTATTTTGCTCCTTTAATGTCTAGGGTATGTTAAAAAAAATAGAAATTATGATAATGATAATGATAAGCTACAATGTTTTACAAAAACGTTTAATTTCTAAAAAATATAAAAAATGTTCTTCCGGAAAATACACCTTGTTGATAAACGTAGCTGTTTCCATACGTTGGATTTCTATAAGGTTTGACTTCGGAATATATAACTTTTCATTTTAGTTATAAATGAACAAATATGTCAGGGGTGTCAAATAAGCATTTCTAGTTTTTTTTTGGATTAGGGACCAAAATCTCCATTCTAGAATTTTTTAAAGCTGTAAGTTAAAACGTATTCCTTGCATTCTCTTTCGCAAAAATAAACTGTGTTTTAAGATAAAGCAATAATAAATAGACTTTTATCCACGACAAGTTTTAATATGAAACTTGACAGAGCAGCATTGGAAATAATAAATATCAATAGCTACTTTCTAAAAGTGGCAGAGGATAAAAGTTTACTTTTGAATGGGTGAAAACGCTGTTGATCTACTTTTAAGTTGTTCACCTAGCAGATCAGCTGTACAAAGTGTACAGTTGCGTTTTGGAGGAGCTCAAGTGGATTTCAATATGTTTAAACAGAACGATCTCTCTACTCGGTGAACAGTGAACCGGGCATTGTCCTCTTTACACTTACATTCCTTGAAGCTCACTTTAAATAGTATCTACAATCACTTTTATACTTTTAGAAGGCGAAGCAGGCGAATTCTTAGTGAGCCAATTTCAGAAGAAGCAGAATTTACCGGATTCAGGCAGATTTAATTGGGTTTATAATTGAAAATTTATTAATTTATTGGATAACTAATAAATGAATGGAATAAATATTGACTGGATGAATTGATGATTTATTAAAATAAAAATGTCATGAAATCAAATAATTAGTAATTAAACGAACTAATGAACTAATCAATTGATAAACTGATTAATTAATGAACTTATATTTTAATCAATTGATAAAATCCTAAATTGATTTATTACTGATCATATATAAATTCGCGAATTCATATAATAATAAATTAAAAAATAGTAAATTAATGAAATAGTGAATTTATGAACTTGTGAATTTTTGAATTAGTGTATTTATGAATTTTTGAATTTTTGAATTAGGGATTTATGCATTATTGAGTAAACAAAATAAATTAATAACTCAATCAATGTAAAAAATGAGTGATTGAGTTACTAATTGCTTTAATAATAAATTAATAAATTTATGACATATCAGGTAGATATTTTTAAAGTACATATATATAATAGAATATGTATTGAACCACATTGGTTTTGAAATTCTAGTAATATAAACAGAAATGTAGATTTTTCATGAACACTAAACTGCAAAACATAAGAACACAACACGTTCATTGTCTTGTGCATTAAGAAAAAAAATCTTAACAGACAAACAAACATGGATTTTTATATTATAAATTATATTTTATATATACATATAGATAAATTGATGAATTTAAAAAGAATTAATAGAAACTTTTTATTTGAAATCCCAGCATTTTTTAAGTCAGTGACGTGTTAAATGTTCGAAAATATGGGCTTTCGAGAACTTGAACTTTTGACATCTTTGGTTTAAATTCCCCCCCCCCCCTCAAAAAAGCCCAACAAGGAATAGGTATAGAGTTAATAGAGTAATCATGAAATTAATTGTTAGAAAATTATTTAATCAATTATAATCTGCAGTAATGAAATCTATTCAATGGAACTGTTCCCCAGGAACTATGAAAATGTTCCAAAAGTTTCCCCGAAGAGCGTAAAAATGGTGCGAAATGGAATGAGGATCACGGGAACAGCAGTAGTTCCTGATTATGAGAATATTGAAACAGCTGACCTGCCGTATGAGAATGAAGAAGTGTGGAAGAATAACCAATCCTACAAGTATATTTAGGATGTCCCAATTAACATGAAAATTGCTAAACTTCAATTTAAAATCGTCTTCGTTCTTATCTAAAAATATCATACTTATCTTTGATTTCCAAAATGTGGTCTGCATCTGTGCTTTCAAAAGTCAGATTTTAAATAACAAACAATATGCATAAACCATGCAACATGTTTCTTTTTATAATAAAAGTCATTGAACAACAGGCACAATTCAAACACAATCTCTAAACTGTCCCTCAATTGTCATTTTATCTGGGACATCTGTAGTTTATAAGAATGAGTGATTAAAAAATTAAAAGCATTTTTATAAAATGTACATAAAACCAACTATCATTATTTTCTAGAAAAAAGAGAGCAAAGCCTACACCAATACAGATTAATGGTGGTGATGGTGATGATGATGATGATGATGATGATGATGATGACGACTATGAAAACTTTGATTTCAAAGATGTCGGGATTTATCAGGTTATAGTTATCGTAATTGTACACAGTAAGGCCAGCTTACTCTATTCTACGTTTTGTAATATCGTTATTATCGTTTGACAAACTGGTTTAAACTTTTAAATAAGTTGAAATCATTTCAAAGTATGACAAATAAAAAAACTGTAATAGAGTTATTTATTAAATTGAAAATTGATTCTTTTAGGGATAATTTTATAAATTCTACTCAAGATATTTTAGGATTTATACTTCGGCAAAATGGTGCCCAAAGTTTTAGTTGAGAAAACGTCTGATTCTCAATCCACCATTGCATCAGCTGCATCTATTCCAACAGCAATGAATTCTAGCACTTTGGAACAAATAGATGATTTCATATCAACAATCGATCAGGTTCTTTTCATATTAAAACAATAACATTTTTCTTACTAAAATTATTTTAAAAAGTTTTTCAGCTAAGCTATTTTTCTCATCAAACTAATTTTTATTGTTTAGGTTAACAAACTAGTTTCTAAGAAAACACAAAGTAAAAAAGTAGTGATGAATAAGCTGTTCGATAAAAACACTTTTACAAAAGAAAATGCCGCTGATCAGGAAGTGGACAACACAAAGAAAAAGCCAATAAAAACGGTATCAAAATAATTTATTTTATTACTTAAAAACTGACAGTTATAATGAGTATAACGCGAAATTCATTGAGTTTTTAAATCCAAAACGTCGGAAATTTTTATTAAAATATCAATAGTTAATCGTTTCAAAATTCAAATGTTTCGCTAAACTTATATTTGAATTGAGTCTTTGTAACAAAATCAAATATTTAAACCCCAATATCTTTAGAACCCGATGTTGTAAACCTTAGACATTTCAAACTCTGATTATTTGATTTAACAGAATTCATAGTTTGAAATATCTAAGGTCTACAACATTTGGTTCCAAAGATATAGTGATTAGAAAATCAGAGTTTGTGACAAAGACTCAATTCCTTTGAAAAAGGCTTTCATTCAGCTTGATACCGTTACATTGATACAATAATGTCTTACATTATACATATTTTCTAGTCCGAGAAAAGTCCCTGCTTTGCAAACTTAGCTCAACCCAAACGGCCAAACAAGATTACTGTTTCAGCATTCAAACAGTCAAACAATAGTGTTTCAAACAAAATTGCTACTCTGATGTCTAGGCAACAAAACAACTTGACTGCTTCAATAACCAAACCAAACATCATTGCTTCTTCTTTAAATAAGCCAAACATAACTTCTCAACCCAAACCAAACAATATGGCTGCTTCTTTCATCAAACCAACCCAAACTTTTTTATCCAAACCAAACAGCATTGTTGTTTCTTTAGCCAAACCTAACAATATGGCTACATCTGTATCCAAAACAAACAAGACACATACCTTTTCGCAAAACCATCCCAGTAATAAATTATTCCTACCCGATCTTCAAATTAACAACAATCACCAAGGAAGAAGTAAGAAAGGTAAATAATTTTTTGCATTTTATGCCAAATCTATTTAGAATGATTTAGACATTTTTTTTATAATAAATTGTTTTTGTTTTTAAGTAAACCTTGACAGGGGGGAAGCTGAGTTTAGTGAAGAAGAGAAGAAAATTGTTGCGGATTTTCTACAGCAATGCGTTTTGGATATTCAACGAATCAAAGCTGGAGAAAGCAATTGTTAAATGTCGTTTTCCGAAGATTAGTCTTGAATAATCGTGGACTCAAGACACACTACCCATAACTTACCAAGTGATATACATAATACATACATAGACATAAGCACCATAGATAAACTCCAAAAACATGTTCTTACATAAATAATCAAAGTATCCTATTCCTCACCAATAATCTAATAAACTCTTTTCATTTTAGAGCATAAATATTTTAACTGTGGTAGATATCATAATAACAGAATTTTTAACAAGATCGTAAACAATGTATCTAGAAGATTTTAGTAATCCAAGTTTATTTCAGTGTAATGCATCTTAATACACACAAATTTTTAAAAAAAACGCGTTGGCTTTTTTCTGAACGTTACATCTAAATTTCAAATCCAACGCGTGAATTTTTCCTTCCTTTTGATTATTTAACCTACTTTACATGAAATTATTGCAAATAAAAATATTCGCATTATTTGTTTAGAAATACAGGGTGTCCCACGAAACATGACAATAGGAAGACGATTTGAAAGTCGTCTTTGATATTTGAATTTATTTGTGACGTTTAGTCTTCTATCTACTTTAACATGTATGATTCTTGAAACAATTATCACATAATTCTCCTAGCCCTGGCATTTCCAAAAAGTGGTCTGCGTTTTTTGTGCTTTCAATATTAACGGAGATATAAAGAGTTTGATTCAGATTTCAATTTTGTTAAATAAAAGCAAAATTGTCGAAATCTGAACGAAATTCTTCATATCTCCGGCAATATTGAAAGCACAAAAAAGGCAGACCACATTTTGGAAATGGCAGGACAAGGGAAATTTTGTGATTATTTTCTCTAGAAATTTACTTCTAAAATTAGGTTGACAAATAAACGCAGCAAATTATATCAAAAATCAAGACGACATTCAAGTCGTCCTGCATACTGTCATGTTTCGTGGGACACGCTGTATGAGATAAGGCTCTTATATCAAAGTTTGTGTAACAGCTTCTATAACACTTTACGGCCTTCTGAGTATACTGGAATCTATTGAAAACAGATGATAAAAAAAACAATTTATGGTATTTTTAATTTATTTCCAACCAAACTTCATTTCTTCTATTAATGATTACATTTGGTCCATCATATCCAGCAGTCCAAAGTGGAATATCTGCAATCCCTAGTCCCTCCGCTAGAGCCAACTCATATAACTCCGCAGCCTCTGTTGCATACTGCAGATCACTTATGAATATTCCACCAAACCTCTTGGCTGCTACCTTCATTGCTGGTCGCTCTTCTATGTATACAGTTGAGTCTAAGGGCTTAGGAGGGGTTTCTTGAAGATTTGATGGAATGTAGAAAGACATTGTGAAATTGAATTCAGTTCCCTCTCCTGGTAATATTCTAAAACTTACAGGGGCGGTCATGGGGATTTTCATTTCCTCAGAGTTTTGTCCGTCAATGTAGTCAAAAAGCCTATAAAACGCCTGAACTTGTTCAGGAGAATTATGAACTTGGTTTGAGATTACGTCAGTTGAAATCCATTTGGTGGAAGGGAACTCTCTCTCCTCCCAGCCTTGATGCTCTTTCAAGACTGTGTAAGGGGCTTCCTCGGTTTCTGCTGAAACAGAGCTAAAGTAGAGAGCTAGTAAAAGAAACCAACTTGAAGCCATAACGAATGATACTGATGTTGTGTGAAGCATTATCTTGTATTTATACTAAGCTTCTGATTTTACATTTTGTTTATCTAATCTAATTCTTGCATAAAAGTATGACAAAATTAATTAAATTGTATAAGAAAAAGGTATTGTATAGGCCTAAAAAGTTGTTAAAATTATCTATAGCGTATTCAGGGGCGGATTAGAGGGGTCCTGGGCCCACGGGCCCCCAACTGAGCTTCTGGAGGGTGAAGAAGATAGCAAAGACTAAGTTTATCCACATGAAAAACAGTTTTTTTTACAGATATAACTTGCATAATTATCTAAATAGGTTTTTAAGATTTTCTTTTAAACAGTTTTGCAGATTTAGTTTCTTTAAGCTCTAATTCAATCGAATTCCATAATTTTGGAAATAAAGCGGAAGGAAAGTATTATAGTGTTTTAAAAAGAACCCGCTCAAGTTTATATGATTTTGTTCTATTTGGTTCAGCTAAAGAATTAAACATATCCTGGAAGGAAGTTGGAAGGTTTTTATAAAAGTATTTATGCATGAAAGATAGAACACCTAGTTTATATGTATCATCAAGATTTAGAAGTTCTAATCTGAAGAATATTGGTTCTGAATATGCTTTAAATCACATCATATCAGATCGTTAATGGGACTAATTAGAAAATTTAAGAAGAATGAACCATTTTGAAAAATTAAATAAAGGTAATATAAAAATTTTCTTGCAGAAAATGCTAGGTTTTTCGAGTATTATTTGTTTATTTTGGTGTTAAAGTTTTGAGATAATTTAATATAATATGGGACGCTCTGTATATAATGAAGCTTTTTGCTCATTTATGTGTTCCCAGTTTTATTTAATCGAGGAATTATTGAATTTCACAAAATGCCAGTCTTCTCGAGTCAAGATTAACTACAGAAACCGCACTGTATTTCTGTCTTCTCTACCTAGGGTTTAAATCAGGGCTCTTCAACGAGAGGTTTCACACTTAACTAACTATTTATTGAAACATAAGGTTACAGGTCAAATAGGGTGACCGGCGTGACGGGCACCCAACTAGGACATATATATATATATTTACGAGGTTCATGAACGATAAAGTTAATCTTTTCTTTGGTTACGAAGTGTGCATAAAATGATAATAGTTATTAAATAGAATATAGATAAGGTATCAGGTTTCCCTGATATAATACTCGGGGATATATGTTACATGAATATTTTCATGTGCGTTATTAAAAATGTACTTGCATGGTTTTAGAAAGAATATATATAATATTTATATAAAGATATGATTTTTAAAATTTCATTTCCCTAAGCTGTAGTTGTTACAGTAAATAAAAGGTTTGATTTGATTTTTTACACTTATAGAATGTCAAGGGTGTCTGTTAAGTATTTTGTTTGTTTTTGACTATGAGCTATAAAAATCTATTTTCTAGAATTATTATAAGCTGTAAATTCTTGATTATACAATTTAAAAAATATTTCTTTTATTCATTTTTAAGAAAGAAAAATTATTTTGCCTAATTTTGAAATATAATTGATGGTGTTATCTTTTAAAATTGGTCTAACTGAAGTGTGTGTCTTCAAGGATGAACGACTCGCTATTTTTTCATTTTGGATTTGAGATTTTAGAAGAATATAGCTAAACAAACAAGGACTTCATTTAATGTTTGAACACAGTTATACGTCGCATTAAAATAAATAAAATAAACAAACAAAAAAATGACAGCAAAATCTAGACAACATTAATTAAAACTTTATTGTCTCAGCGTTTTATTCGATCAATAATGACTCCATTACATAAGTTTCAGAAATTTATGTTTTTTTTAATTCGTGCATTTTCATACAATTTTGTTATGCACCTCAGGCTATTTAATGAAGACATGTTTTATCTATTACTATCTACTTGATACCACATGGTGAAGATTAAAAATAAAAAGAAAAAAAAAACATTTATTTAGAATTCAAAAACAAAATGGCTAATGGAGCTGAGGAGAAACTTTATCTTCACGTAAGTTGTAAAATTACATTATATATAATCTACAGATTCATAGAACAAATATTTACTAACAGTTGACTTACATAATGTTATGTTGATCCAGAACTTCACATATTTTATTTTTTTTATTTATTAATCTAACACAAAGTTATCTACAGGGTGTCCCAAAAAACATGGGAATTCAGTGACGAATCGGATATCGTCTTTGTTATGAATTAGCATTGTATAATACCTAATTTCAAAAGCCATAATATTATTATGTCTGCTAGAGTTTATTCTATGAAAAGGATTAAAGACTGTAAAGATGTGTCTATAATGTCTCCGCAAGATGAACAATGAAGACGGACAAGTTTATTCTGTTTGTATACTGCAATTTTCTTGTTTTATGCAGTCAAAACATAAACAAACAAAATGTGAACATAGCAGACGAAACTCTTACAGATTACAGCTTTTTCAGTAGGTATCAATAAACTAAATCAAAGAACTATTTAAAAAGACGATATCGAATTCGTCACTGAATTCCTATGTTTATTGGGACACCCTGAACGAAATCAATAGAAATTGATTGCAGATACATTATTAGACAATAGTCTGACCACTGTTTTTATTGTACATGATATACAATACAGATATGAGTAAAACTGTATATATATTTATAAAATGTATGAAATGTACAGGATGTAAGTCTGGAGACTATGGATATTGATTTTGATTTAAAAACCTGGAATATGGAGAGAAAATTCAACAATGCCATAGGAATACATATTTCAACAGTCTAATGGTAATCAACACAAGTGTTGCTGTTATTTTTGCCTACCTAGAATAAACATTGTATTTGTTGCTTACTTTTTAAAAGTCTATTTTTTTAATTGATCTGATATATAAATTTTTTGACTTATCAGAAAAAAATGTTCAGGATATTGTAGGAAAACACCAAAAGATTTTACTCTTTACCACAAACTCAAATTTGTAAGCCCTTTATCTTCGAAAGCTGATGATGTAAACCTTTGATATTTCAAACTTTGATTATTATATTTAAAAGAATTCATAGTTTGAAAAGACTAAGGATTACGATATTGGGGTGTAAAGATATAGGGATTAGAAAATCAGAGTTTGTGTCAAAGACTCAATTCCTTAGTATTTAAATGCAATTTCCTTTTTAAAAAAACGAAAATCCTCAATAGACTTAAAGTATGGAAAGGGACAGAAAGTGACAAGCGTAATTTTAAATGACTTTCGATTTAAAGAGGGATATATTCTTACGATGGTAACCTTTCAACCTTTTACTGATCATCGAGGACAGATAACTCAGTTGTCTCTTAAATGATCTGTAGAAAGCCGTAAAGTTGAAGTGTACGCTAGCGTATTGCGTGAACTCAATGCGGTTTTCAAAAATTTTAATTTTGAATATTTATATTTTTCCAAGAAAGTAAATATCAATACAAAACAGCTTGCAAACAAAGTGTTTAACAAGGAATCAATCAAAGTTTAAAGGGAACCATTGTTAAGTTCAATTGAAGCAATGCATACTGTCCTTAGAAAGTAAAAAGTCAGGTTACATGTACGCGCAGGGCAGATGCGTAGTCAGGNGGTTACTGAGCCCCCCACCCCTGAAAAGAAAGTAAAACTTAGGTTCTCCCCCCCTGAACAAATTTCTGACTACGCCCCTGGCAAAGGGCCGTAAATATTTATATCTAAGCTTGGATTTAAGGTCGAATAAAACCTAAGTAATCTTCTATGTCATTATATTAGAAAATTGCAACAGTTGTAAAGGCCTTCCATCACAGTAACCTCTGATTGTAGCTTTTTTGCTGCAGGGTTTATATAGATCTGAACTTTTTATGATTAATCGTTTTTCTTAGTTTATTTGAGAAAAATAAGGTTATATACCTTTCATTCTTATGCTTAACGCATAGTCATACTCAAAGTAAAAACAATATAATACGAAATATGTGATTTGTCTAGAGGAATTAAGAAATCTAAAGATGTTAAATATCCCAGACAAAGCATCACATTCAAAAAGCACTTCCAACCTACTTTCTAACCAATCATCAAACTCTAACAAACTGCTTCCAAACCAACTAACCAACCACACCAAACTACTATGCCCTGGGATAGTCAACGAAAGCAAACGACCATCAACACATTCAACAAATAATTTTAAAACAATGTCGACCAATGTTTCATTTGAATCGATAAATTCAAGCGAAATTTCGTCAACTGATTCTGAATCATATATTGATTTAAAGACGTCACATCAAAGTTTACGATCACCCTTTATGGATCTAGAATCAACCTTTTCCCCGGATGAAAAATCACCCGGTCCAAACAAGAGATCACCCAATCCTGAAACGATATCACCCGGTCCAGATAAAATTTTGCAGAAAATAGAATATAAAGAATTACCCGGTTCATGTTTTCTCTCTCTCTCTCCTCTCTCAGGCAAAGAATAAAGATATGAACGAAATTAAAGAAACAAATCTTTTTCAACTTTATAATATGATAAAACAATACTTTTTTTAATGACTTTCAAATGCATTCTGATTTTATTGCTCCATACACAAAAATTTTCTATTTTAAAAGTAAAATATGTACAAAAAAATTATTTTAAAAGACAACCCTTTTTGCATTAAAATAAATGAGCAAAAGTTTCCCAAAAATTCAAATGAAAACCTCCGATATTTATTCAGTGTTTAGCATCAGGGACAGACAGTTCTAATGAAGAGGAGAGAATAAAGATGGCCTCTAAATATTTCTACAGATGGAATAATATTCGTCTTTTAAATAAGGTACAGACTTATGTTTTTCTTTCATGAACAATATTCTTATAATATATGTAAATATCTACCGACTGAAAAAAAATGTTGGGATGATGATCAAAAGATATTAAAGGGAGAGACGTTTGGATGTTTGTTTATTTTAATTAGGTGGCTTCTTTTTAAAGGGACTGCAAGCGTAATTTGAAGTAACCCTTCATGCAAAGATTTCAATGCCCGATTCACAATTGTATCTTTTCAAGCTTTGTCTGATCAAGTATCAATTAGATATTAATGTTTAGAAAACCAATTATTTTGTGGTTTCTCCACTGAATTCCAACTGCAGGAAAACATATAGGAATCAGAGTTAAAACGTTTTGAATCTAAAAATTACAATACCTTTGAATCTAAAAACTACAATACCTTTGAATCTAAAAACTACAATACCTTTGAATCTAAAAACTACAATACCTTGAATCTAAAAACTACAATACCTTTGAATCTAAAAACTACAATACCTTTGAATCTAAAAACTACAATACCTTTGAATCTGAAAATTACAATACCTTTTGAATCTAAAAACTACAATACCTTTGAATCTATCTAAAAATTACAATACCTTTGAATCTAAAAACTACAATACCTTTGAATCTAAAAACTACAATACCTTTTTGAATGGAGGGTTACTTGAAATTACGCTTAAAGTTCCTTTAATGATCGACTCAACTCTCTATTATGTAACGTTCTTTCAGAAGAAGGAAGTTAAAGCAGAAAAGTTTTTCGAGATGAATACAAAATTCAGGTAATTTTCACATTGATCACTGTTTCTATAACTTTTGTGGCAATTGAGAGGGGGGGGGGGTACTACAATTGCTTAAAGATACTGTTGACGTAGTTATAAGTGACCCTCCATTTAAGGAGTGTCATTTTTATCTAAATAAGTGTCATGTTTAGATGTTAGGTACTTTCCCAAAGGACTTTTCCCAAGCATCAACTTCCCAATAGTATTTTCCCAAGTGGCAACTTCCCATATGTGCAATTTCCAAAGCGGCAACTTCCCAAAGGTATATTTTCCCAAATGACAACTTCCCAAGTGGCAACTTCCCCATGAAGAAAAAGCGGCAACTTCCCAAATGTGCATTTTTCCAAGTAACAATTTCCTTAAATAATTTACTATATTTTCTTTAAAATAAGGAATAGCCGCAGCGCTCGGCCCCCTAGCCCATCCTAGTCGCAGCGCTGAGCCCACTTGTCCATTCTATGCGCAGCGCTCGGCCCCTATTGTAGCCTGCGGCGCCTCAGACGCCTAACCTATCTTGTATTAGCTGCAGCGATCGGCTCCCTAGCGTATCTTAGCCTCAGAAGGCTTAACCTAACCGTAAATCATAATAGGGATCGTTTAATACATTTTTATTCTTCGAAGAAAGGATGTAGGCCAACAACATGTTCTTCCCTTACTAACCTTACTAACTGAGAGAAACTGAATAAAAAAAATTTTTCAAGTTGCGTATTTTCAAAAAAAGGCTGAGAAAGTTTTTAAAAATGTAAACCTTAAATGTTCATTTAATACTTCCTTCATGGGGAAAATGCCGTTTTTCCTTCATGGGGAAGTTGCCACTTAGAAAATTGTCATTTGGGAAAATGTACATTTGGGAAGTTGCCGCTTGGGAAAATGTACATTTAGGAAGTTGCCACTTGGGAAATTGTCACTTGGGAAAATGCCTTTGGGAAAGTACCTAACACCAATGCTTACAGTCCTTCTAAATTATCAATACGCTCAGAGCCCTGTATGGATGGAGAAAATCAGTGGAAAGATTAAAAATGGAGAAAATTGAAACAGAATTGAACGAAGAAGAATGTAATGCACACATGAAAAGAATTTTAGCAACGAAATACAGGTTTTTAATATTATAATTATAATAATAATTATTATTATTAAATGATAAAGATCTAAATGATCACATGAGCTTCAAACTACAGAAAATACTAGATTCTAAATAACGGAAACTATACTATTATATACGGCCACGGGGTGAGTAAAAATAAAAAGGGTTTAGCGATGTTATGGACAAAATTTTCAAAATCAATAATTTGTTCGGATAGGGATAAATAAAATTGAACGTGATAAAAAAATTTCAATAATATTTTTGAAACATTGAAAAAAAATCCAAGAACCCAATTTTTAGATTAAAATTTTTGAAAAAAAATTGTTGGGAAAATGTTTACTTTCTTTTTTTCCAAAATTTTACGAAAATTCATCAAAAAGTAAAAATCTGCAGTAAATGTAAATGCAAATAATAGGCCTACATTTTTGGTTATATCTTATTCAATGTTTGATAAATTTTTGATTATATCTTATTCAATGTTTGATAAATTTTTGTGAAATTGGAAGCTTTTAAGGAATAAAAACGTTCAGGATTAAAAACATTTGTATATTTCAGAGATAGATATATACCTAGTAAAGTATTTCAGGGATAGATATATACTTATAAAGTATTTCAGGGATATATATATACTTAGTAAAGTATTTCAGGGATAGATATATACTTAGTAAAGTATTTCAGGGATAGATATATACTTAGTAAAGTATTTCAGGGATAGATATATACTAAGTAAAGTATTTCAGGGATAGATATATACTTAGTAAAGCATTTCTGGCTTGGTTCACCTTCTCTAGAATACAAGATAGGAAGAAGAAGCTTATTGCAGTTCAGGTAATTCAAATTAGATCTTTCTTAACGTCGTCTTTTTCACTAACATCCTAATTTTTCAACATTGGAAAAATGTTTCAGACTTAAAAACTTAAAATGGTAACAACAACCAAAGAAGAAAATTAACTTAAAGGGAGTGTTCGCGAAAAATGAAAGGGGTTTGAGGCTTACGTCGAACAATTATCGATGGTGATCAAGAATATTATGAAATATCATCTATATACGAATGTGTCGAAAAATTATCGATGAATGATTTGTTTGGAATCAAATTGACTTTTTTATGATCCGAGTAGAATGTTACAACTTTCTGAATTTGCATGGACGCTACGTTCTTTAGCATGAGTTGTTTTAACAAATTTCCCCTTATAGACGCAACAGATAGAATTGTAAGATTAGTAGCGATCACCATCGATAATTTTTTTACCTAAGTCTCAAACCCCTATAATTTTTTGCAAACACCCACTTTAGATAACAACTGAATTACTAGGCAACCCCTAACATTTTATTACGATAAAACTTTCTGAAAGCATTTAGTATTTACAAACATTTTGTTTGAAACTATAAACAAAATGTCAATGTTAGAAATATTGTTTCCATGACATTTTATTCTTGATTTTGAACAAAATTTTCACAATTTCGCAATGCTTTTTATAGTAAGTTCGTTGTTACGAAGAAAATGGTTGAGATAGTGTGAGTGGGAAATGACAATAAAAATGGCGATATTGAAAACTGATTTTAGATGGATAAGAAAGAGACAAAACTGAAAGTTGAATCTTTCTTGGAAAGCTTGACGTCTCTGAGGTGAACATTTATTTCCGGAGGAATCGAGTTTTATACTCACTATATAGCTTTTAACCTGATGGTGTAAACCTTCAATTTTTCCAAGATTATTTGATCCAACAAAATTCATGTAATTTCTTGTGGCAACGATTCAATTCCATAAAAAAAGTTTAAAAATAAACGAGAACCGCTGATAATTGAAACCCAGAATTCAGAGAGATTATAATTACTAAAATTAACATTTAACAAATTTTCCCCGCTAAATGCTTAAAAAACTTTTTTAACGTTTGATGTAAATTTTACAAAGAAATGAAAGTAACTTTAGTGACGTTTAAATCAGAAATGCATATTATCATCTAACCAGTGAATGAATGGCACTTAAAACGTCGATCAGACAGCTGTTATCTGCAACGAAAAAATTGTGCATGATAGAAAAAAATTGTTACTTTATTCATATTCTTCTTCTTCAATTTATGTCTTGAAAATTTGTATTCTTTACATAGGAAAAAGAATCAGCAAGCAATGAGGAGAAAAATTGTGGAAAATACACAACTTTTTAACATCATTTTTCCAGATAGAGCAGAAAAGGGAAGCAAAGAAAATCGATACTACTAAAAAACGGATCAAATATGGCAAAAATAAAAATTCGGTCAGTTTGTTATAATTGTTACTTACTTCTATTTTGTACAAATGTTAAACTGTTCTGGCCAACCATTATATAATATTTGTTTTTCTTTCAATTTTCTGACACTTCCAGACCTTTAGGAGAGAAAACAATATTGAAAACAAGAAGGTAAGAAAATGATCATGATTTTATCGTTTTGATGATTCTATCTACAAATACAAAATATTTCTTAAGAAACATAGTTTGATCCATAACCAGTTCAACACTGAGGCTCGGATAGAAAAGAAGGTAATAACAACGTGTTCTTTCTTTCTTTTTCTTCGGCATTTTAACTAGTTTTTCAATTTTCTTTTAGAAAGATTTGTCGTCTGCAATTATAGAATCCCAAAGAAAAAAAATAAAAGATCAAGAGAAAAAACTAGAAGAATTAAGGGAAATAAAATCAAGGTACAACTACAATATCATTCTTTTTTAATTTTTAACAAATAGTTAGCTCAATCAATGTTTAAAATTCGACTTTAAAAGCCTTTCTAGGTTAGAAAATAATCGGCCTCCACTGCAGCCAAAAATCCTCCAACATTTAAAAAGAAAAAAATCAGCCAAGAAAGAAATGCAAGAATTCAGTAAAGAAGAACATGAAATGGAAGATAATAAAGAATGTGAAGAAACGGATGAAGGTACAGGAAAAGTGGGGGAAGAAAACAAAATAAACACAAAAAATAATAACATGGAAGTAAAAGAGCAAAAAATGCCATCAGACGAATCAGAATATAATTATAGCGAGGATTTTGAGGTACAGTTTAGAATTCCAGGTCTCCAGAACGTTTAAATTCCATTTTCTTTTAGAAACACTTTATTTTTACTGTCACTTTACCAGTGAGCATCTTTCTGATTCTAAATAAAAAATTGGGTCAAATCGGTTCAGCTTATTCTAGATTTATTGGATAAATAGATAAGATTTAATGGAACTTGTGAATTTTAATGTCTTTTACGTATTAAAGGATGACGATGAAGTGCATTGTTCCAAAAAAACTCCAGAAATTTTAATAAAAATACAAGAAAAGGACAAGAGAAGACGAGAAAAAAGAGAACAAATAAGGTATAAAAAGAAAATTCTCAATATAAAGATTAGTTTACACTACTTTTATAATAAAGAATCTGCAAAATCGATAGATTGTTTGGTTATTTATTCAATCGATTTATTGATTGATGGATTGAGTATTTGATTAATTGATTGTTGGATTGAGTATTTGATTAATTGATTGATGGATTGATTAATTGATTGATGGATTGATTAATTGATTAATGGATTGAGTAATTGATTAATTGATTGATGGATTGAGTAATTGATTAATTGATTAATGGATTGAGTATTTGATTAATTGATTGTTGGATTGAGTATTTTATTAATTGATTGATGTATTGAAGATTTATGTTGATTGAATGAATATTTTTTTATTCTATTATTTTATTTGTGGATTGTTTATTTGATTAATTAATTGACGGGTTGTTGATTTAATAGATTTATTAATTGACCAATTGTTTGTTTAATTGATTGATTGTTAAATGATTGTAAATTTAATTGGATTTATTGATTCATTATTGATTTGATTAAAAACTTATTTGATATTTTATTTGAATGATTGATTAAATTATGAATTGTAGATTAATTGATTAGATTGTTTGTAAAATTTACTGATTGTTGATTTAATTCTTTGATTAATTAATTGTTGTTTTTTTATTTGATTTGATTGATTGGTTGAAGGAAGCTGCATGAGCTGCGAGCTGCTGAGGAGAGGGAGAGGAGAAGGAGTATTGAAGTAAAGAAGGAGAAGGAAGCAGAGGAGGAGTTGAGGGAACGAAGAGCCAGGTAGAAGGGGGGGAACTTGTTATTTTTCACTAACTTTTGAATTGTAAATAATAGGGTATCCGATCTTTATGTCTTTACCTAAACGTTAATTACATATATAAATGCTGCAGCAAGAAATCAAGCCATTGGTCAACTGCATACAACCGTCAAGGTACTGTCTGAAAAAATCTTGACAAGGTTATTTTCTTTATTTTCTAATGCCATTGTATAGCCATTGTAATTTTTTTTGGGGTACTCCAATGGCCTAAAAGAAAATCCGCGAACCTTTTTTTCTATCAAAATAAAAAGTTCAGAAAGGCAAAAATGTAAACATAAATTATTTCTATCGAAATCTAAAATTTTTTAAAGCTTGAATCACAGAATCACAGAAAATTTGCAAAATTGTGATAAGAAAATTCACAATTTTTAGTTCTGGTCTAATTTTTAAGGGAAAATTATTTAAATCATGATGTTTCTTTCTTCTTAGTTTATTCTTAAGCATTAAATATACGCTGTTCATTTTTAACCTTAAGAACCATGGAAAAACATTTTTCAGTAAAAATTATTCCAGAACTGAAAATTGTGAATTTTCTTATTACAATTTAGCAAATTTTCTGAGATTCTGTGATTCAAGCTTTTAAAAATTTTAGATTTCGATAGAAACAATTTATTTACGCATCTTTGTTGTTCTAAACTTTAGATTTTGAGAGAAAAAAGGTTCGCGGATTTTTTTTGGTCATTGAATTACCAAAAAAATTACAAATTTTCAAAAAATATTGAAAAAAAACACCATACAGGAGAGTTGCACAAGAAAAGGTACAATTTTGCACCAGGCGCCGCAAATTACACTTTTTTTGACTCACCCTGTATATATACCAAGAGGTTTAGAAAGGTTTAGATATCACTATCAGGCTTTGGCAGATCAAAATAAATGAGACACATTCCTATATGTCTCTTAAAAATTTGATCGTTTTTAGTTTTGGTTTCTCTACACAAGTCATTTGCGCAGTTTATAAAAAACAATTATTTATCCGAATAAAACTCTTTTCAAGCTGAAACAAGACAGTCTCTCTTATTATTGATAAGATCATTTAGTCTATTAAATGTGTCTCCTCGTTAATGCCTCTGATTGTAACCCGCCACAGATTACCTGACAATCTCTTACCTTTCATTAAACTCCTTACCTATCACAAAACATATGTGAATTGGATGTTTGTATCCAATTATATCCATCATCGTTGACTAAACTAGGGTCAACCAATAAAAACAACCTACCCTGATTTGGCTGAATAGTAAATTGTGATTGTTTATTTGTAATATATCATGCTTTGAAGTTGAATAAGAATATGAAATGTGATCTTTTAATCAATCCATTTTCTTATTTTTTTATTAAAAGATGGCGTCAGCAAAGGAAAGAGGAAATGGCACGTGAAATGAGAAAACGGAAGGAAGAAGAAAAGAGAAGATACGCTGAACTTAAAGCAGACAACTTTTATAACTCGTTTTTGCTCAGGTTTGATTTTAGAAATATTTTTAGATTTTTAATTTTCTTTCAAATCAAGTTTTTACTCTTAGTTTAACAAATAAGCATTAATCATATCCCAACCAAGTACACTACGCAGAAAGGGAATTGTAATACTTACTTCAAAGTTCAAAATATTTTCAAAGCACTATTTTTAAAAATTCTGAAAACTATTTTGCTGCATGTTTAGAAGGTACGGATTGACCCCCTGGATTCGTCTGCTGGAAGACGTAAGGCTAAAAGAACTTGAATCATCACTTTTTCATAAATATCAGCTAAAAAGGTTTGTAAAAACTTGTTCATACAAACTAACAAAGTAGGAATAATTGTTTTAATAATTTGCATGATTAATAATAGTTTTTAATAGAGTAAGTTAGAATTAAGTTAGCATTGGTAATACTACATAAAAGATTGACATTGCAGTGTGATTTGTTAAAAGTTCTTTTTTTTCAGCAACTTTATTCAGTTTATAATATGCATAAAGGGTTACCCACTAAGGAAGATAATTCTGAGACGACAGTAGGGATTACATTTTGTCTTCTTACAAGAATGGTCTTATGCAACTGTAACTTTTTTTCTTTAATTATTGAAATATAAAATATAGGATTATTTAACTCATTTGCATAAACCTAACCATTAGTTTTGTGTATCAATGGTTTTAGGTCGTTATTAAAGTCTCTTCATTTTTGGGTTGCCCTGCGTGTAAGTAGGGCATTTATTTATAGTAAGCAAAAACTAAATTCTTTGAGCTTTGTCAGGGTTAAAAAGATTAATCAACGTCTCGAAAAAAAATTCTATTATCTTAAATAGAAACTATACTTTCTTACTTCAGGTTCTTAGTTCTTTGAAGCAGGAAAAGAAAAAAATAGTTTTCCCATAAAAAAATGGTTATATTAACAGAAAGTATCAAAAAATTCTCTGAAACGGAAATGATAGTTTTTAATTACTTTAAATGGACTGCATTTCTAATTTTAAGTGACTCTCCATTTAAAGAGGGACAAACTAGCCCATTTAAACCTTTATCTGATTAGTAATGTGGCAGATTACGTCATTTTTCTATTTTTAAAAGTGTATAATTCTGAAAATTCTTACAATTTTTTCCTGCAGCATGGAATTGCGCAAGCCACTTTTGTGGAAACTCTTATTGGAAAATTATCAGTTTTGAAAGTTATGAGCATGGTTATCATATTTGATCAGACAAAGCTTTCAAGGGTGCCGTTGTGAATCGGACATCTAACAATGGAGGGTCACTTGAAATTAAATTTACAGTCCTTTGAACATTCTCTTTATTATTTAGGAAAATGTTTAATGCTTGGCAACAAGTCTGCAGGGAGGAGGAATCAAAAAAGGAATATTTCAAAAAAATTTATAAAAGTCACAAAAATTATTTGAAACCAATAATGTTATGATAATAATGATTTCTTCCACTTGTATTCATGAATTGCTCTTAAAAATATTTATAAAACATCTTTGAAAATTGATTTAGGAATCTAAAGCTGTGGAACATTTTATGAAAATACAATGTAAAAAGTATATTTTGAAATGGAAAGAGGTAAAATAATTTAAAAAAAAATAAAAATACATTTTTTTAAATAACCAAAAACTACGTACAGTTACATACATATTTATAGAAAATGATAAAAATAGTGATTATTTGAAAGATGAAACAACAAAAAAATCATAATAAGAAGAAAAGCGTCAACGCACATAATAAATGACAACAAAACAGATGATCAGAAAAATGCAGATCATGAAATTCAATGATAAATATATAGGACAATAATGGCGAAATTTAGGTAATATTCTCTGAACGAGCTCAAATTCAGGCTGCAGACGATTTTCTAGATCTGAAAATAAACTCGCGATATTTTCAAGCCTGGAGAGAATTAGTGAGGTAAGCTCTGTTTTTTCGTGAAAATATTTTGAAACCAATATTTAGCTGTTTTGTTCAGTGTTAGAAAGGTGTTCTTTATTAAAGGGGCTGTAGACTGTAAACTTAAAGCTAATAATCTTCATTTGTAGGGTAATATCTACGGTTTACATCAGTAACCCTTTAAATCTTTATCTGAGTAACTATGAGAAAGATTTCAATGATTGTTATCTTAAATTGTGTTAAATTTTGATTATGATATTCACTGTCATATCAGCATAAATCATCAAGTCACTTTTGTAGTGAAACCACAATTGAAAATAATGGTATTTAATTTTTAGCTAGAAAATCCAGAATATCTAATTTATGATTGACCAGACTAAGTGGGCAGCAGATAGGTCACTAGAAGTTAGTCGACAATCCCTTAAATATTTATTAAATTAGTTCTATGTTATTTAAATTTTTCATGAATTAATATTTAGGATGAGTAAACGTAGAGAATATTCGCTCAGCATCAAAAGTGATTTATTTTATTCCAGGTAATTTAAGATATTTGGATGATTCTTAAAATGATTCAAAGATTGTAACTAATACACAAAAAGTCTATAAGAATTTTGCCAATTTCTTCTTAAAAACAAAAGCCAAAAATTACGTACTCTAAAGTTCTTACGTTTGCATGTCTAGGTCTATAAAATTGAGAGAAAACAATTTAAGATAAAATCAACGGCTAAGATTTGGCGACACTTTGCTTCTTTTTACTTACTAGATAAATAGCTTTCTTGTAACAAAGCTAGTGAAAAAGATTCTTATAAAATTGTTTTTGATATTTTTTTCTTTTTCATCTGCTTTACACTTATGTTTTTCTCATTGTTGCATATTTTCCATATTTTTCTCCTTCTCACCTTTACCCTGACATATTTCACCAAATATTTTCCGGCTTTTTTCCTTCTCTTTTACGGATTTTTTTCTTCAATTTTTTCGGAATTTTCAGTATTTTTGACATTTTTTACTTATTCAGTTTCGACAAAAAAAATATTAATAAACGATAATTGAAAAAAATTTAGGATTCTGAAACGAAAATATTTCTTTTTGTGGCTCAGATATATTCTCTTGAAAGAATCAATATTGGAAAGCGAAAACACGAGGTATATAAAATATTAATTGAACATATACAGGGTTACTCATAAAGGTTGATACTTTAATGATGATCTAAAACATTTTGAGTTTGATTCAAATGATAAAAATACCCTCCGAGTCATTAAAAATATGTTTTACGGAAAATATAACTTAATTAACAATAAAATCAATAAATATTCAGCAGTAGGAATGTAAGAATAATTAGATTGAATTATTTCTGTTTAGTTTTTCGACCTTTTCTAACGGCTAATAAACTCAAAGGAACTGCAGAAATGAGTTTAAAAGACGTTTCATCAAGCTAGTGAAACTTTGTCTGATTAAGAATACATTAGATATTCATCATCTTCTCTTTGAAATTTGCAATTGTGGTTTCTCTTTTAAACTAAAACTAGAGAGGAAATTGTCTGAATTAAAGGGAGTGTTCGCAAAAAAATGAAAGGGGGTATTGGCTTAATGCGATAAAAAAAGTGCTTTTGACCGCTACTAATCTTACTTCTATCTGTTGTATTCAGATATTACAACCTATAGTCATCGATTATCTTTCGCCTCATTTGTATATAGTTTATATTTCATAATACTTTTTAATTAATTTGTTTTGAATTTGATTATTTCTTTTGTCGCTTGCGCAACTATCTACGAATGCCGCGAACCATTCACATTTTTCGAAATCTGTTAAAACGTTTTCTAAAAAAATAAAATATTATAAAATATAAACTATATACAAATGTGGCAAAAGATAATCGATGACCATAGGTTGAAATATCTGAATGATTTGTTTGAAATTAAATTGATTTTTTACGGTCTAAGTTGTATGTTGCAATTTTCTGAATTTGTATGGGCGCTAAGTTATTCGGTATGCGACGTCTTTAACAATTTTCTTCTTATAGACGCAACAAATAGAAGTAAAATTATTAGCGATCAAAAGCGCTTTTTAATCGAATTAAGCCTATACCCCCTTTCATTTTTCGCGAACACTCCCTTTAAAGACTTTTGAAACTAAATAGAACCACTATATCTTCCACATAATTGATCAGACGAAGGTTTAAAGAGTACTTTTGTGAATCTGCGTATGGAGGGACAACACAAAGACCATCCCATTAAGAAGTAAAAACAACTTTTAATGTATTTCTCTTTTCAGGGAATTTCTCCGATCCAAGGTTTCCATTCTTCTACCTGACTATATCCCATTGAGAGAAAATTAAAGAAAAATCATATTATCTAAAAAATTTATATTTTTAAAAGTCGCACAAAAATATATTTTGAAGATGAAAATCGGTCCTTTTAAACAAGAAAGTGATAACTTTACCAAAGTGCGGTAAAACGTTTTTTTTTGATCAATTTCGTAGATTTTCATGCAAATTTTTTTCAATCAATTTAAGTGATATTTAAGTTGTTCGTGCTCTACGGACTTCTCAGCTTTTGCGGAAGGGAATGTATCTTGTGTTTGTAAACTTTGTATTGTGTTCGATTGTAAATAGTCAAAAATGCATTAAATTATATGCATTTGCAAATTTATTTATTTTCAACTACTTTACAGGGAAGTTAAGAGCATTCACTCTGTCAACGCATGTTGAATTGACTTTGAAAAGTCCAAAAACCTGCATTAAAAAATGCATTTAAAAACTTAAATATAAAAAAGATGTGAAATTTGAAGACAAGGTGTAAAAAAATAGTGAAATAGAAAATTTTTTTATCTTGTAATTTTGTATTTTTTGTAAATAAAAATAATCTTATTTTTTGTTGACCATAAAATTTTGTACATTTTTTATTGTGAAATTATGGAATGCGTATTTAATTTATGAAATTTTGCTTGAGTGTGAGTATATAAGTAAAATTGGTATTTCTTTCAATTGAATAATTTTACAGGTCGTTTTTAAAACTATTTTTGTTTTGCAGTATTTGAACTATGCGCATGATGTCTGTTATTCTAAACATAACTGTTAAATCTCCCTAATAACTTTAATTACTTATACACTTTAAGCATCCCAAAATAATTGACAGCTCAAAGATGAGAGCTAAACACATGTAATAATAAGGTTTAATTACTTTACGTTGGTTGTATGTTTATAATACGAAATTCGCGAGATAGGAAGAAAACTGACCTCACTTATCTCGACTTGTAGTTGTAAGTATCTGTAATATGAAAACATGGGCTGTCTATTTCTCTGCAATTTGAGGGTGCAAGCATTTGATAATTCAAACTTAGACTATTTTATAAAACAGAATGTACATATTGAAATATCAAATATGTAGACAAAAATGTTTTGGAGAACTGTTAAGATTATAAAATCGACACAAGTGGAGGTACCAGGTCATAGAGATGGGCATTGTTTTTTAAACAAAAAAAAATCAATATTTTTTTTTGGAAAGTGTGTCGTTCAGAAATAAACAAGGAACGATGGAAAACGTTGGACAAACAAAATGGAGCGTTTAGAGAAAATAAAAAAAATTATAGTCCTTTAAAAGCCAAAAAAATTACGATTTGAAATCGTGCGTACGAACATTACTGAACGAACGAGTTTTTCAACTATTGTTTTTACTGAATGAACGATTTTTTAAAACAAATTTTTGTTTACTAATAGAACGATTATATTTAACGAACTGCACGAACTATTTTACTGAGAGAAAATGAAATAAATAAATGGAAAATGAACGTTAATTTTGAGAACAAACGAAATTATTGTTTTTGAACGGTTACAGAACGAACGAAATTAGTCCTTTAAGAACGATGAACAAACGAAATAAAAAAGTGGAAGCGTGCACATCTCTAATCTCTAAAACTGTGAAATAGTAAAACGACTATTAGACTCAAGTTATTAAGACCCATTTCAATTTATAAGTTTAATTTCAAGGGGTACATTGGTAAAACTTGTTGCTTTATAAAAGCATCGACTACACAATAAGTTAAATTCTGTCCTCCCTATTTCACAGTTTTGTGTGGATTACTGTATTTATACTTTGTCCTAATAAATATTAAAAAGTCTTCTTTGAGACTTTTTACGGTGCAGGTTGCAAGGCTCCGAGCTCAACTATAAGTTGGCTCATGACATTATAAACATCCCTCCCTCGGAGCAGTTTAAGTGTGTGATACTAGGCGCGTTTGCGCCTAATCCTAACGCGCAGTGAAGATCTGTTCATCATCACGCGAACATTACAGTGCGAGCTTGTTCAGGAAACATAATGTTCAATTAAAAACCAAAAATATGTAAAGAGAAACAAACAAAAAGTATTTTTTCTTTCCTCAATTTTAGAAATTCTTATAATCGTTAAGATTTAAACTGAAAAAAATAATATAAAATTGATAAATAAAGTAAATTTGTTGTACTTTTAACATTATTGTTTGGTCCAGACATGGCGCACTTTTTACTAATAATCGGAGCCGCGGTTTTATCGTCTTCTTATGCACTCAAAACATGTCCAGGTAGAACAAATATATGTCAATGTGTTTGTCTGTATATCTCAATGTAAGTGTATATGTTTAGGTGTATTTATGTTTAAATATTCATCTTACATATCTGTCTTTGTAACTATCTGTGAATCTGTGTCTATCTGTTTCTGTTTATCTTTCTATATATTTATCTGTATGTCTCTGTTCCTAGATGTCTATGTGTCTTAATGACTTACCTATTTATCTATATATATTTATCCGTCTATACAATCTATCAAATTATTCATCTCATAGGGTTCCCTGGCTATTGCTCAGAGTCTTTCGTTGGACAAACGTGCAATGTAGTTTGTAGCTTCGGAAGAAACAATGTTCCATTGTGTCAGGTGAGCATTTACTTTTAATTCACTATTTATCTTTATCTTTTATCTTTATCTTTATCTTTATCTTTATCTTTATTTTCATTTTTATCTTTATCTTTATCTTTATCTTTATCTTTATCTTTATCTTTATCTTTATTCTTTATTTTTATCTTTATCTTTATCTTTATCTTTATCTTTAACTTTATCTTTATCTTTATTTTTATCTGTATCTTTAACTTTGGAATCGTAACACTTAAGGAGTTTCAGGAAGTCTTTACTGTCTCATTCTTCGAGGGTAATCCTGTACATGAAAGATCATGTTCTTTTCTGTCTTATATATTTTAGATGTCGTCTTTTCAGTTTTATCCTTAAATATGAAATCGTTTTACCAATGTAATTTCCTGTTCATTTGAAATACTAGACCGACCCCTTGGCTACTAGAGCAATGTCCACTGTGGTATACGACAATAATCTCTCTAAAGTCGGATGGTTCAGTTTGTGTACATTTTTCTAAAGTGTATGCAATAATTGTACAATTTTCTCTAGCTAGCTGCCTGAAGTAAACAAGAGTTTACAGTTTACAGTAATACAGCTAGGCTATAGACGGCAAAACGGGACGGTACATCGGATAAATTATCCCCGTCTGTGGAGACTTATATTTTCTCTAGCTAGCTGCCTGAAGTAAACAGGAGTTTACAGTTTACAGTAATACAGCTAGGCTATAGACGTCTAAACGGGACGGTACATCGGATAAATTATCCCCGTCTGTGGAGACTTATATTTTTTGTTCCAGGAGGATGGAACCTGGACAGATATCCCTCGTTGTATTGAACACGAACCTGGAGTTGAAGAACAGATAACCGGGATATGTCCGGGTATACCTGGATACTGCTCTCAGGGATATTTTCATTTTGATCAATGAAGCCTCAGATTTTCATCGAAATTTTAACACAGACCAAACTCATTTCACTGGAAATCAAAGAAATCTTAACTTTTTTATGGGGCTCCATTAAAAATCAAGGGGGGGGGGGCGGTCTCGGATAGTACTCTGCAATGATGGCAGTTTCTTTTCAAACTTCCCTGCTTGACCTTTCTTTGTAATCTGTGGTTGATGAATGATAAATTTGTTTTATTATCAAAAATTAACAAGTTTTAAAGTGCCACTTAAATGTTACCCGATTAGTTGGCTAGTTATAGAGTTTGAGAGTGGTTGATTTGTAATGGATCAAATGTTATTAGCAATTTTAAAAACTACCTCATTTTTGGCATGCATCCATCATAGCAATGTTAATTCATAACCCCGCCCCCGCAAGACAATGCGTCTCCCTTACCAAGGACTCTTAGACCCATTAAAAGAGACGGTGCACGGGCAGCCGTAGTACATTTGAATTTCCGCGCCGGGTCAACCTTTCCGGTCCCATTTTTTACTGTACCTAGCTCTATTGACAGGACTAGCCCGTGCAACAAGGTTGACGCGGTCAGACTTAATACTTCATACAAGTTGAATTTACTTTTACTAAAGGAGCAGAGGTGCGTTGTGTAGGCGTAATTTCATGTGGCCATTATGTACGTTTAACAGCAGTACTTTTTAAACATTTGTCTATCATTTGGAGTCAAGTTGACCGGTTTTTGACCGACTTAAAATGTTTTTTTAATTTATGTTCACTGCATATTAGTTTCTATGTAGGTTGGGCCGGGAGGGAGATCAAGGGGGGTGGAAGCCAATGACTACGCCCTCGTCCATTTTGCCTATTATGAATCAAGTCATTCAATCAATTTAAAAAGAAAACACGGGTTTGAATTGATGTAAAAACATTGAATTAAAACTTGTTTAAAGAAATAAAATTTTTAAAAACATTCATTTAATTTCATTTACAATTTATTAATTCGTTTTAAAAGTATTAAAAAAGTTTAGCTTTCCCGATATTTGTCTATTATTAGTGCAGAGTCCCTTTAACCACGCCCTTATCTATTATTAGATACCTCCCGCCTGCAACCTTGCCTTCGTGTATCAACCTTTGTAAATGTCTGTAAGGTTGCGTCATCTATACATTTGTTACGCTTGCGTCACATTATTGTATAACATCACAAGAGTTCAAATCAAATTTTTAACCCAATCCAAATCATGTAATGAATGAAATTCTCTTAAACCTAAACATACAAAATTGAAAAAATATTGCAGTGGGGTAAGAATAACAATACGTAAATTTACGTTAGTTTGATCCTAATCTTTATAATGAGACAAGACATTCGTATATATATATATATGTTCCCTGTAACCGGCCAAACGGATGGCTGAAATTTTTTGGGGACACTCGTGGGTGGCCGGGGGGTGTTATAGGCCATAAAAAAATCTAATTTTTTTCGAAAATTTTTCAAAAACAAAAGTGCTTTTTAAGGGTTTAAAGTCGAAAAAAAGGAAATTTTAAGTTGTTGCATGCAGATTTGGCTGTGTTCAATTCAAATCGATTTTTTGTTCTCGTGTTTTTACAAAATTTATACTTCCAACAGCTGTAAAATGAATGATATGAGTCAATTCATTGAATATGTGTGCGAATCGCAAAAGAGTATTTTTTAAGTACCTGGTTTAATTACAGAATAAATTGCAAGAAATAATCATTTATAGTTTCTGAAAAAAAAAAACATAAAAATACATAGGTAAATAATAAGTTCAATCATCTACAATGAAAAAGGACAGAGGATGTTACCTTTTCTCTTGAAGTTATTGAATTAATGATTGATTTAACCAACATTCATAATCTAAATTCATTTTCGATTTTACAGAACTTCTGTCAAAGAAGATAAATCTTTTTAGTTATCAAATATGATAATCAGTTAGAAATTTGCCAGGTTCAGAATTTTCTCTAGATTTGGAACTGATTTTTTGCCACAAACTCAAATATTCTAATCCCTAAATCTTTGCACCGAGTGGTGTAAACATTTAATATTTCAAACTTGGAATATTTTACCATAAGAATTCAAAGTTTGATATCTACGAGTACTCTATAAACTCAACACAAATAAAATACAGTTCAGAACTTTTTTTTACATTAAATGTTTACAATGGCCTTTAGCCTTGAGAATTGAGAAAGATAAAAATATTCTTTTTAAAACTAACCATAGTATAATAAAATTTCTACAATAACTCTATTGGTTTTCTTATTCCTGTGATACTGATTTTCGCCATTCTTTCTTTCTTTTCATTCTGCAGGGGGGGGCGCGCCCCCCCCTTCTCAGGTGCTAGGGGAGGGCGCGCGCCCGGCCGCCCCCCCCCTAGTTGCGCCTCTGGTTATAAGAATATAGGTATGACTAACAATTCAGAAGTGTTTACTTGTTAAAAATGAATATTTTTCCAATCAGGGTTTTCTGAACTCAAGATGTAATTTCAAATGTGCAACAGGTGCGTATTCCGTTCTATACAGTTAGATTTAGTTAACATGTTGAGAATTTTGTTAAAAAAAGGAAGAAAGCGTTACAAAATTATCATCTTAATTAAAAGATTGAACAAAGGAGTCATTCACTCCATAATATTATATTTCTCACTGTATACTCACTGTATAAATAAACTGATATTTCTTCGCAAAATGAAAAACTTATTTTTTTACACACTAGATCAAATTGGTTGCATTTAAATTAAATGTCATCAATACGTTTCTATTTGAAGTGAACAATACAGCTTGGTTTAAACAGTGAAAGAACGCTATTAATCCTTTGAATTAAAAAATGTTGATTTTACAGGCACCACGCCTGTAAAATCAACATTTATATTACACGAGTATACATTTAGATCCCCTTGTCACAGAGATAGGACAAGAAGGAGGGGACCGGGGGGGGGGGGGTTCACGGTAAACTAGAGGTCTTGGTCTTAACTTAGGAAATCATTTTGAACCATTAAATGTAGCGTTTTCTTATTTGATATTTGTATTTTTTTGTTGGGCTTCGTATTTTAAATATTAATAGAAATAAATAGGAAATATAAAGGTCTCTTAAAGTATTTTGAAGGATTTAAAATTTAAATGATTAAAATGTGACTGAAAGTATTCCAATACGGCTAGGATGCACTATGTTAGCTTTAAGTGTAACAAGAGGGGGGTTAAGTTTAGCATTGGTTTGTTAAGGTGTAGAATACTCAGGTGTGGTTGTAGCAACTTGAGGAGTGGTACAATGTGGATACAATGCGGATACAATATGGATACAATGCGGATACAATGTGGACACAATGCGGATACAATGTGGATACAATGCGGATACTATGTAGATACAATGTGGATACAATACGGATACAATGCAGATACAATGTGGATACAATGCGGATACAATGTAGATACAATGTGGATACAATGCGGATACAATGTAGATACAATGTGGATACAATGCGGATACAATGTGAATACAAATATATAAAAACCGTTATCATCTAAAAATAGAGGACAAGTTGTAATTAAATTTTCTTTGTGCAAAAACGTCAGATAAAAAAATAATTAGTTCAAATAATTGGATTCATTCAAAATTTTAAAAAATATTGCTAATTTATAGCGAAAATATTGCTAATTTATAGCGAAAATATTGCTAATTTATAGCGAAAAAAGTATTTTCACAATTGCGTACTTGAAAAGCTAAAGCAATGTTGTCATCATTATTAAGTGTCTTCAAACATTTATATTATATTTTTTTTTTATTTAAAAGTCAATAGTTGCATAAATGTTGTACTTCCAAATATTGTCTTCCTTTCAATATCTATAATGTATTTTTCAGGGCCTGCCATAGATTCACTGTGCAACACAGACGGAACATGGTTACCATATCCGGTTTGTGAAGGGGATCTGAGGTAAATTATATATACGGTTTAGGTAGCTAATCACAATAATTCCAGAACCATTTTGCTCATGAACCCTTTGACCGATTTGCCTCAAATTTTGATTGGGGACTGCAACTAAGCAATATTCATTTTCTCAAAATAATGATGAAAGGAGGAAGAAAGTTTGCAAAGTCCTATCACTTGTCTTTTTTGTTTAATCTAAAGGCTAAGGAATTAAGTCTTTGCCACAAACTTAAATTTGCTTATCCATTTATCTTTGCAGCCTGACAGTGTAAACCTTTATTATTTCAAACTCAGATTATTTGATCAAGCAAAATTTTGTTGTTTAAAAATCTTAAGTCTACGACATTGGGTTGCAAAGATTTAGGGATTAGAAAATCAGAGTTTATGACAAAAGCTTAATTCCTTTGTACTTAACTGTATTTTTTCTACAGGGGAGGGGTGGTTATTAATGAACAAATTAAGATATTTACAGATTCTAGGAATGATTGACATGTAATTCCAGAGGTTTAATCATAACAGTAACAAAGTCTTACACCGTGAGATTTGTGTGGTTTACATGTTTCATAATACGTACTTAATATTTCACATTTTTATCATATATAACATTCCAAATTTGTGTCCAAAGAATGAAAAAAAAACTTCTTTTTAATATTGAAAAGCAGCCATGAGTTAAAATTGAATCTATGTGTAATTACATTCTTAACATTGCAGGCATGCCCAACTCACAATGGTACCATTAAAAGCTTTGTATGATCAAGATTAATATAGATATCCATGTTTTTAACTTGGAAACTCAATCATTTTTATTTGTGACCTTCAAATTTCTGTTTCTAAAAAATGAAAGAAATTGTGAAATAAATAAAATGATATTGATCAGTTTTTGGTTGTAAGGGCACGCTTACAAATTTACAAATGCAAGGAACTAGAAATTACATCTTCAGTCACTTTAAAACGTGGATAAGAGCCTTATATTAACTAAAATATAGTTGACAATTCTTGCCTAATTAATAAACTAATTAGGGAAACACGAGATGGTTGTGATGGTTGCCCTGGTCCGAACGGAGGAATTAGGAATAGAACTGCAGAGGAAATCCTAACAAACAACATTCCTAATAACAGGTGGGCTCATAATAACAAATAGTATTGTTTTTTTTTATGAAAATATTTATAACTAGATGAAGTGACCGGTGTCGCCCATTGAAGTTTTGGCTTAGTAACAATAATCATTAATTTTACAAATTATAACGAAAATAAAAATTTTTTTGTTTTTGTTTACTTTAATTATTAAAATAATATTTGTGTTCAGAATTCCTAAAATAAGTTCCATATCTACTGGCCGGAAAGAGATCCCATCATTTGCCGGAAGTACCAAGTTTGGCGTACTCCAAGCTGACCCAAAGCTAAAGCAGGTTGACCCCACTAACTCGTTTTTTGTCGGCAACGACGGCAGAATCCAACAACGGCCGGCTTCTGCCCCTCAGTTCAACAGCAAACAGCAAATGTTTCTTTCCAGATTTCCATTCCAGCAAAAGCAACAATTCCCTCCGCAACAACCTCAACAGCAACTACAAATCTCTCAACAGCAGCAAATCCAGCAACAACAACCATCCTTTAATTCTTTCCAACAACAAACTGGTCAAAGCAATCAAGGGTCACTGTTTAATGAAATCAAAAACAGAATTAATTCTGGAAACAGACAACAACAACAACAACAACAAGTTCCCCAGCAACAACCCCGTCCATCTCTTCCCATTGATTCTTTCCTGCCAGAGATCCAACCACAACAGCAACAACCACTTGTCCTTCAGCAACAGCCACAGGAAGCCTTTCCAGCTGTTAGACAACAACAACAACAACGATCCAGTTTTGGTATATTTGAGGAGGTTGACCTTGGAAACTCATTTTCTGGTCAGGAGGTCGCTCAATTAGTAACTGAGTCTCAAGCTAGGTTAATAGAAAGGTGAACAATTTCAAGAATTAATGAAATTAATTTTGTCACTTGTACTCGTATCTCCATAACATGTTTACACTTACAGTTCCTTTATTTTCAATCCGACCTAGCGTTCCAGTCCAGTCTCTTGTTTGGGCTTAGTTCAATAATTGAACCAAAAATAGAGAGACATTTTGAAATCTCTGTAAACTTTTATAGATTCTTTCAACTTTAAAAATAAACATTTTTGTCAGGAAATTAGTTTCACTTTTAACAGTCCACAACCCTTACCTGCGGTCATATTAGTTGCTACAAAATTTGTTGGCCCGATCGGTTTAGCCATTTTGACGTTTATTTGATACGACAGACAAGCAAAGTATATTTACTGTATGATATCAAAGGTCTTCGACACCAGGTTGCAAAGATAAAAGGATAAAAAATTTAGAGTTTTAATTCAAATTATTATCTTAATTCTAATTTTTAGGCCTACTGAGCTTCAAGGAGACTTCTTTGGAGAATTTCCATCAATTAATTTGCAAGGATAAATTGCAACAATTTCATTAATGTCATTTTAGTGAAATTCCTGGTATTTAATTTAATCTAATAAACCTATACTGCTTGATTGCAGATATACTGTGTACTGTATATAGAAGCTGTAATATATTAGTTAAATAGAATCTAAAAATAAACTACTAAACTACTAATTAAAGACAATTTTATTTTGAAACTGTGTTTTTTAAGACTTACGTAATGAATGTCACACTTTTTTTGCGCCTAAATCTTTGACATATAATCTACTTAATACTGCAATGAAAATAAAGGAATTGAGTTTTTTATTTTTGCTTTATTTTTTCAAAAACGATATTTTTTAATGCTTCCAAACCCAATCCCATTTAAAGGACAAATCTTCTGAGTTTTCTGAGTAACTTTTAATGCTTTTTAAGGTTTTTGAGATGATCGTAATAGAAACATTGTGCACTAAAAACTCTGATTCATTTGAAGTATAAGTCTGACTTTTAAGCAGCAAGAGTGAGTTGCGTACAGTATACATACAGCCAATAGTCAGTATACCATGTACTAGGGAGATTAATACGTTTGAAGACTGAAGAGATTTCAAAAAAGAAATTCAAAAGAACATATTTTATATTCACAACTTTCACAACTGCATTTGAAAGGTAATCATTATCTAATCCTTAAAAATCATTGTGGTTTTAGAAAGAGGAAAAAATATTTTTCATCATAATTCCTTTAAAAAACATTTGATTAAATATTTTGGTTCACTGTATTTGTGCATGAATGCTATCCTAAGAGAGGGGGCATGGGGATATTTCTTAAAAAACAACTAAATAATACAGGGAAGAAGATAAGTTCGGGGGAAAAGAGGGGAAATGAAGGTGAGGGGGGGGGGGTAGGGGAGATAAGTTAAAGGGAATTTATTGATAAAACCGAATTCAGTTTGCTCCCGGCAAAAACTTTAGTTTTCTTTGATGGTTAAGACAATGTACATTTATATTGGAAGTCAAGAAACATAAAATATAGCTATTATTACCAAATTCAAATCTTTAAATCTATTAACTGTAAAAATAATATTATATATATTCAGATAGAAATCTGTTCACATGGACAAATATACATATACTCGGTTCAGTCGCTTTGACGTTAAATTGGAATCAAACAAACAGACAGACAAGCAAAGTATATAAAGATAGATATATATATAAAGAAAGAGAGAGTTTAGACATACCAATTTTTTAAATTGATGATAACGATTATTATTGACTGACACCATTTAAAGTAGTAAAATCAGTTTTTATAATTATATCTCTCTCTAACCTTAAAACTATACTTTCATTGGTTAGTTTACTATAAATTCGTGAATATTACTATACTGCAAATTAGTTTAATGCATAATCAGTGTACTGTATATCTTGTTGAGATTTAAATGTTTATTCATATTAATTAAAGCTTGAAAATTAGATCAAAATTACAATAAAACAATCATGAATTTATTACACATTGCAATTTTTTACATATTCAATATCTTCAAGTGAGAAAGGGATTTCACATGGTTTAGAATGCCCGTGGAATATTTTTCAAAAGTGTGTATTCAAACCATTTATTGCTGCGAAACATGGACAATAATTCCCTTATACTTTTTCATGTGCTTTCAGGGGGCAAATAGAGAATGTCTTGTTTTAACAATATCCGAAAACTGGGTTCTTGATATTTAGAGGTGGCATTGGTTCATTGAGATGGGCCAAGGGTTTGTTTAGATTGATCACGATCTGGATAATATCTGGATGAAATGTGGATGAAATGTGGATGATATGTAGATGATATCTGGATGATATGTGAGTGATATATGGGTGATATCTGGATGATATGTGGATGATATATGGGTGATATCTGGATGATATATAAATGATATCTGGATGATATGTGGCTGATATCTGGATGATATGTGGGTGATATCTGGATAATATCTGGATGAAATGTGGATGATATGTGGATGATATGTGGATGATATGTGGGTGATATATGGATGATATCTGGATGAAATGTGGATGATATGTGGATAATATGTGGGTGATATCTGGATGATATCTGGATGAAATGTGGATGATATCTGGATAATATGTGGGTGATATCTGGATGATATCTGGATGAAATGTGGATGATATGTGGATGATATGTGGATGATATGTGGATGATATCTGGCCAATATGTGGATGATATGTGGATGATATGTGGGCGATATCTGGATAATATCTGGATGAAATGTGGATGATATGTGGATGATGTCTGGATAATATGTGGATGATATGTGGGTGATATCTGGATAATATCTAGGTGATATCTAGATGATATCACCCACATATCATCCAGATGATATCACCCACATATCATCCAGATATCAGCCACATATCATCCATATATCATCCAGATGATATAACCCACATATCATCCAGATATCACCAATCCAATCCAGTATTCTTCTTCACCCCATCATCATTCCTCCATCTGTAAGAGTCTAAATTAACACTCAAACATACATACAGCATACATATTTAACAATCACATATTTAATATATGATATACTGTATTAACTTACCATTAAACCTGTTACAAGGCTGTCTAAGTGGAACTTCTATTTATCAAAACATTAAGAATTTACTGACATTGAATCTAATGAAAACATCGATTTACTCCAAAATGATAGAAATTTTGAAACATTTACCAAAAATCATCAAATATTATTAAATTCTAACTTAAAAATGTTTTTTTGTGCAGTTGAGGTTTCCTGAATATATTGACACAGAAATTGGGATTAAAAAAGTCAAGTTTAAGTCGAGTTTATGCACCCATATTTCACCCAGTTGATGACTGGGAAAATATTGGATTCAAAAAGTCGAGTTTGAGTCGAGTTTATGCACCCAGATTTCACCCAGTTGATAAGTGGATTTCAACAGTAGAGTTTAATTTGAGTTAAAGTGGAGTTTTAAAGTGGATATTTGAACTCCCAGTTTTCACCCTGATTGGTAAAAACTGGGATTAAAAAAACAAGTTTAAGTTGAGTTTATTCACCCAGATTTCACCCAGTTGATGACTGGAAAAATATTGGATAAAAAAAAACGAGTTTAAGTTGAGTTTATGCACCCAGACTTCACCCAGTTGATAAGTGGATTTCAACATTGGAGTTTAAGTTAAAGTAGAGTTTTAAAGTGGATATTTAAACTCCCAGTTTTCACCCTCATTGGTAAAAACTGGGAATCAAAAAGTCGAGTTTAAGTTGAGTTTATGCACCCGGATTTCATCCAATTGATGACTGGGAAAATATGTTGTTCAAAAAGTAGAGTTTAAGTTGAGTTTACTCATCCAGATTTCACCCAGTTGATAAGTGAATTTCAAAAGTGGAGTTTAAGTCGAGTTAAAGTGGATATTTAAAGTGGATATTTGAACTCCTAGTTTTCATCCTGACTTGGTAAAAACTGAGATTCAAAAAGTCGAGTTTAAGTTGAGTTTATTCACCTAGATTTCACCCAGTTGATAAGTGGATTTCAACAGTGGAGTTTGAAAGTGGATATTTGAACTCCTAGTTTTCACCCTGATTTGGTAAAAACTGGGATTCAAAACGTCGAGTTTAAGTCAAGTTTATGCACCCAGATTTTACCCAGTTGATAACTGGGAATATATTGGATTCAAAAAGTCAAGTTTAAGTCGAGTTTATTCACCCAGATTTCAACCAGTTGACAAGTAGATTTCAAAAGTGGAGTTTAAGTTGAGTTAAAGTGGAGTTTTAAAGTGGATATTTAAACTCCCAGTTTCACCCACACTCAGTGAAAACTGGGATTCAAAAAGTTGAGTTTAAGTGGAGCTTATGCACCCAGATTTCACCCAGTTGATGACTGGGAATATATTGAATTCAAAAAGTCGAGTTTAAGTCGAGTTTATTCACCCAGATTTCACCCAGTTGACAAGTGGATTTCAAAAGTGGAGTTTAAGTCAAGTTAAAGTGAAGTTTTAAAGTGGATATTTGAACTCCCAGTTTTTACCCTAACTCGGTGAAAACTGGGATTCAAAAAGTCGAGTTTAAGTCGAGTTTATGCACCCAGATTTCACCCAGTTGGTGACTGGAATTCAAAAGTGGAGTTAAAGTTGAGTTTAAGTGGAGTTGTGAAGTGGAGTTTAGAACAACTAGTTGACATACCGTTGTATCATCCACTTCTGTTTTCTGGGTTGGAATTGTGGCAAAATTGAATTTTTTCGTTCTCCTTTTTTTCCTAGAGAAATGGAGACAATGTTTAAAGAGAGATCAGCTCTGCTCCTTCTCAGATCTAATGATGTAGAATCAAATCCAGGTTACAAACTTTATTCAGATAATGTTAAAATGTTAAAAAAGACATAACAAATCTAAACTTGAAATGCTTGCAAAACAACATTTTCATTTTTCAGGCTGGTCCATTGAAATTAATCATTTATTTATAAATAAGAATAAGTACAATCAGAATTCAATTATTCTGATTTCTGTTAACCCTATAAAGGCTGGGGGGTCTGAATCTTTGTATAGACTGGGGGCGTCCCACCCCCCACCCCTAGAAAAAGGCCTTAGAGAATATGTATACGGTTGAAATGTATGTTCGCAGCCCAATTTTTCAAGGCCAGCTCATTGAAAAAAATAGATCGATAAACTTTATAGTTTGGGCGCTAGGGAGGGTTGGAAAAAATGCCAAAAAAAAGGTAAAAAATGTAAAAATATTTTTTGTTTAAAACAAATATCAAAGTGTGACCCATGTTTCTACATCTATTTTTCAAGGGCTTTTCAAAATTATAGTTTTTAGATTTGTAGCTTTAGTCATAAAAATATGGTAGGCTATTTTAGATTTTTTTTACAAAGACCATACTTTTCATTGCCCTGTACCCAATCCTGCAAATTTATATTTATAAAAAGTCTTAAATTTCACGGTGATAGTGTCAAAAATGAGAGTGAAAGGGCAAAAAACTATAGGGGGGCGCCGAACGCACCCCCCCAGGCCTGTGTAGAGTCAAATAGAAAAATGATTATTATCTAAGTTCTTTCCTTAAAAAGTAATTCTACCAAATTTTTCCTTCCATAGCACATTTTCAGAGATGTGGTCGTTGCAATTTACAAATCATTTTCGACTCTCTTCTGAAAATGATAACGAAGACGACAATATTTATTATAATAGTTTTCACGTAGGTCCTCTGCCTCCACTGAGCCGTGGAGCTCCACCTGAGAAACTCATTATGGAACTTAGGAAAGAGATTAAGGTACGATACGAAAATATAAAATCTTTTAATTTACTTACAATTCAAATGTATTTTCCTAATGCATTAAAATATAAATTTTAAGAAATTAAGATTATTGTATAATAAACACAACGAAAAATGTGCATCCCATTTAAACTTAGGATGTGCAACTGCAAAGAACCATATTTTAAAGAAACGACATTATGATCTTTTTAAAGACGACAATTTAATAGTTTAATGGAACACCCTCCGTAATATATAATATTTTATTTTTCTCTGTTAAGAATAAAAACTTTGTCTGTAACTTACCCAACCAATATTAAGCATTTGAATAATAAATGGTTAATTTAAAAAAATATAAATTTTAGGAAATGCAGCACCATCTTGAAAGTCAGGAATCACAAATTCAGGAAATCTATAATAATAACCCAAAAGAGCGCACTGACTTACCTAGCTTTTCAAAAGTATCTAATTTTTTGTCCGCCAATAAAAAATCATTAAACAGTGGTGCTCTTGATTTTATGATTTGCATGAGTTTAGGAGATTCAAAGACAATCAATCCGACCAAATATCGACGACGAAGTGATGACTGTGAAGTAAGAATTTTTCAAAGATTTAAGCAAAATTCATGGTCAATGTTCATGAAGCTATTGCGTACTTTTTCATTCTTCCTCACTATATTGTGAATTTTAGAATGAACGTAGTTAAATTAACTGTACATTATAGCTATAAAGTTTTGATTGGTTCCCGGATTTTCTCAAAAAATGTTTGTTCCCAAGCTTATTTTATCTAGAAATAGCCATTAAAATAACATAAGTACGCAAACGTTTTATAAAATTACCTATAACACTATTATTTTGGCAAGGCATGCTATACATGTTCTCTTTATCTAGAAGGTTCTCGCCTTTATAGACTATATGTTGACCCTCGTTAAAGCTTGGGACAAAATTAAATCTAAATTTAGGCTTGAACCTTCTCGATAAAGAGAAAATTTCTGTCCAAAAAATATATAGCACTGCGAACCAAAATAACAGTGTTAAAAATAGTTTACATTATTTTACTGTTAGATCAATTTAGTCATAGATTAATTAAATAACAGAAAGGACACTAAATGTCGTCTTTTCAAGATTCTGTTGACTTACGCTCACAATAACACTGAGGCAGCCGCCCAAAAAAGTTAAGTTTGCTTTGGGTTGCTGCCTCAGGGTTATTGTGAATGTAAGTTAACGGAATCTTGAAAAGACAACGTCTAGTGTCCTATCTGTTAGTTTAATTAATCTATGAATTTAGTGTTGAATGTATAATGAAACTTCATCTGTAGTAGACGTAAAATAACGTAGAGTTACCATTATACATTGAAAATACTTACAAAAAGTAAGAATTCATAGATTTATTTTTTATTTTTATTTATGTAGACTTATTTTTTTGCAAAATAGTTAGGATGGTCATTAAAAAACTATCGTCTCAACTCTTAAGACAAATCACCAAATTTTATATTTAGATTGGTTGGATAGATTGTTGTGTTTGATGGGTTTTATTTTTATTATTATTATATATATGTATATGCTTTCAAGTCGCCATTATTCTTCGTATTCGTAAAACTCAAAATTTCACGAAATTTTCTATTTATGCGTTGATGAAATTTTTCATGGGCAATTTCTCGATTTCGACAAGCCATTTATAAAGGAATTGAATCTTTGCCACAAACTCTGATTTTCTAATCACTATATCTTTGGAACGAAATGTGACAGACCTTAGATATTTCAAACTATGAATTCTGTTAAATCAAATAATCAGAGTTTGAAATATCAAAGGTTTACAACATCGGGTTCTAAAGATATTGGGGTTTAAATATTTGATTTTGTTACAAAGACTCAATTCCTTTGACGTTTATTTTATGTAAATATCAAATATTTGTTTAATAATACATGATACTCCATTTTTAGACGCGAGATGGAAAATATTCGGGAGAAATGTAGTATACAAATGGCGTTCTCTAAACGACAGAAAACCGAACTAGCTGGATTCCAGTTTGATCTAAATAGGTAGTTTTTCATTCATTTCAATCATTCTTTAAAGGGACTGTAATCGTAATTTCAAGTGACCCTTCATGCAAAGATGGCAACGCCCAATTTACCCTTGAAACCTTAATCTGTTAAGATAAATGTTGAGACAGCGTATACAACGTCTTGAAAAGTGTATAATCTTGATAATTTTACTAGTCAAGCTTTTTATTTACGGGTTTGAAATTAATACACAATAATTTGTTTCATCTTAGCTTGAAAAAATCTGGTAGTCAACAGAAGATGGAGCTTAAACATTTAGGTACAAAATGAGCGTTAAAAATATATAACTTAGAATATCATCCTTATGAATCTTTTTTATTGAATGTGTATCTTTTTTATTAATTTATAGTTAATGAAATTTTAATACTTCTACTTAATAGGAACTGTTGTAATAAACGATTTAAAAACTTTGAAAGAGGAAGGCGGATATCATTTAAGGAAAATTTACGATTACAAAATGTTATTAAAAAAATAGTTACATAATCTTTCTTAATTTGATTCTTAAAATTGAATGCTTCTTCCAAAATTGGCCAAACCGACCAAAAAAATGTATCGCTAATGAAAATTTTAAAAATGAATTCACAATTTATGCCAGATAGAATTTTGATCATAAGTATGATTGAAAGAAGCGCTGTCGCAGATTACACAAGCTTAACCCAAACAGATAACTAGTATTTTCATAACACCCTGTTGCCTCTTTGGCATGTACTTATTTTGTTATTTTTATTATTTGTACAACGAAATCCTGTCTATGTAGAATATGGTTTACAGCTATGTAGTAATGAGGACTGTAAATTTCAGAGGTCTTTTATTATAGATTACTAAGGAAAGTCTTTTTTGTTTAATGTTTGTTGAATTTTACACCCATTTTCTTGTTTGTGAATTTTAAAAATGTTAAGGTTCTTTGCTTCTTAATATATCTGTCCAAAACCTGCCGATTTAAAACATATACAGTCTAGGAAAGTAAGTAGTGGAAGAAAATACCCCTGTTCGATGAAGCACCACCTTTTTAAAGCTTTTTACCATGTTGTTAGTGTAAAATCCTTGCAGAATGTATGTACAAGCGTTGGTCAAAGAAATATCGCTGAATTTGCGAGATTTTTCATTGTAGGGTTAACATTTTTAAGACCTTACTTTTTCAAATTTTTTTATCCTCTCTAGCACCCGGCCAAGAAATTAAAATTAGTGCTATAATTTTTTATATTGGCCCTAAAGAATTGCATACCTTCACTATGACATTTAATATGGATGCAGTCTAAATATAGATTCAGACCATTCCAGTCTTTAAATGGTTAAATGAAAGAACATGCAATCTCTTCATTTCAGATTATTCAGAAATTTACTGCTGTCCCATAAAAATCGAATTTGTGAATATTGATTGTTTCGAAAAATAATTGTGAATAAATATTAGTTTGTTGAAGAACGAGCAGCAGCAGAATGAAGAAGTTAAAACGCAGTTCTTAAATTTAAAAGAAATATTTTTGAAGTTTAGCCAGGAGCAGAAGCAAACAATTGGGGACATGAAAAACGATTTCCTGGAGTTGAAAGAATACAATCGGATACAGATAGGTATAAACTCTGCTGCTTTCTAGTCTATTTCTGAAAATTTACTTTTGTGCAAAAATTGGCCGCCTGTCAAAATTTTTAAAATGTATTGTTCTTTTTACAAAAAAGTTTTTTAAAATTGAGAAGAAAAAACACTTGTTTGTCAAAAATGTTTGCTACATGGAAAACATAGATGTAAATTAATATGAAACACACTTGTTCACCCAATTGAAAATATTACAATTATGACAATATGCGATTTTAAAAAATCAAGATATTATGGGTTTTATTCAATGTTGAGAGAATTTGTATCTTTGGGAAATCATGTTTTCATGATTTTTACTTTTTTGTTTGGTTAAGGTTTCAATTCAAGATTTTTAATCACGGCCAAAAAACATATTATCCCACATGATAACACAAGACAGTTGCATAAATAGATATTTTTTAGTAGATGAGCAAGAGGTTTAAAAGTAAAAATACTTTACAAAACTTAACATTTAAAGCTATTATTAGGTTCTCTAAAGCACATGCTTGATACTACTATAACTGAGCTAAACAAACTGAAGAAAGAACAAGCTGAAATATCTTTTCAGAATGAGAATAGTATTAAACTTCTGCAAAATCAGGTTCATCCCATCCTATCAAATATTTTATAATACTTTTTCAAGAAAACTTTGTTTAATGCTAGTTTAGCTTCATTTTAAAGAAAAATTAGGAAATAATATTTGTCTGACTATACTGATGGGCCCTGTTTTGAGGTTTGTTTTTTACACATTCAAGGATTGTTTTTACTTTTATTGGTTCCACAAGAATCTCAGATGATTAAACGTTTTAAAAATGGTATGCTGGATACATTTGCTTTTATTTTATTATTTTTTTTTAATTTAACACTTACCAAAGATTTATAGCATTGTTCAGAAAAAAATAATGAAAGCAAACTTATTTGAACTTATATTTTGCTGTGTGATGGACATCACAGATTCTTCATGACCTGCGGGGCCAGGAAAAACTTAAAACTGACCTCAAAACGATGCCAATCAGAAGGCTGTTTCAGTTTACAATTTTGAATTGATTCCCGCATAGAACAAGCGACGCTGTTTTAGAGTCTGAAAACGACCCGCACGACCCCAAAAACGGGCGCCGGCCCGACTCTATTTTAGTACTAATAAGAGAGTCGTTTTTAGACCGAAAAGACCCTGAATCCGTCTCTCCTCAAACCGGATGGGTGTCGGGTTTCTGTGACGGCAGGGGGCCA